>NW_028125133.1:0-143825 GCF_965194825.1 Balaenoptera physalus
CCCAAGAGTGTCTACCCTTATGTCTCAATCAGCTGTGGGTCTAGATATGGTCAATCCAGGTAGCATAACTGCCCCTAAACGAATTTTGTAAGAATTTCTCTCTCTTTCACTGTCTTTTTTGCACAGGTTTTTAAAAGTAATTGATGTTTATAATGGGGTTTAGCTGCTTTTCACTGCTGTGTTTATGTCACTTCACACCCACTTGACTCACTTACAGAGAGATATCAATACATAGGTTTTAAGATTCTTACTAGTCAGATATATTCTTGGGCCGTGAATAGGGGGTTTTGAGTCCAATTCACTGAGCAAGGAGTAGGTCTTGTCTAGTACATATTGGGTTTATGGAACGGTATTTGAGCTAATTTGAAACCCTTGTTTTATGCATCACCCCACCTCACCTTTCCCGTTAAGCAGCCATAGTGTGTTTTCTAAACGTGTGACTCTGTTCTGTTTTGTAATTCAGTTCAAGGGTAGCGGTTTTTTCATTCCCTCTATAAGTGATATCTTATGATAAGTGTCTTTTTCTGTGTGACTTATTTCACTTAGAATCGTCGTACCTAAATCCACTCATCATGCTGCTACTAGCCTTATGACGTTGATTTCATGGCTGAGTGATATTCCATTGTACATAAGGACCACAACTTCTTTATCCATTTTTCTCTTTCCTGGGATATTTAAGGTGTAACGAAGTTGGAGGTTCTTGTCAACAGAGCAGCCCTAAACTTTGGGGTGCCTGTGTCTTGCTGGTTTTTAATTTTCCCACTTTATAGGCCCATGAGTGGAAGTGCCCTATGCTCTCTAAGCTGAGTTTTTTAGATGTTTCAGGACACACCGTACACTTCTTCAGAGTGGCTGTTGGCAATTTACGTCCCTCCCATCATCGTAGCAAGGCTCCCGTTTCCTCATGGCCTGCCCTGCATTTCTGGTTTTGATACTTTATTCAGCATGGCCCTTTTGACCGATGGGAAGCGAGACTTCTTTGTAGCGCTGATTTGCCTTTCCAGGTTGCTTGGTTGGCCAAAAAGGGCGTATGCGTTTTTTCCTGAATATATTCAGGAAAAAACGCATACGCCCTTTTTGGCCAAGGGCATCTTGTCGAGGTTTTGCCGCTTTTCCTGTGCTTTAAAGGCGATTCGAATCTCCCTCCTGAAATCTATTTCCTGCAATTCTTCCTTGCTTTCAAATCCTCTTCGTTGCCTTCCCTCAATATATTTGTGGACGAGAGTGATCATTTATAAGTCTGCAGGTTTGTGAATTGCAGTGCCCCTGAGCTCCATTTTTCAACTCGCTTTCTTGGGAGCTGGCCGCAAAAGCGCAGGATGGCTTCAGGCCCTATTCTGGTCCCGGGCGGCAGGCTGAGCCTGTGGTTAATTCTTCTTCCTGATGGGAAAATAGAGTGACCTGTGCCTGTCCCAACACCTAGAGCTAGTCTCTCATTGGTTTCCCCTCTTCCCGTTCATCCTCAGGACAAATTGCAACCTGTACGGAACAGGAGGTTAAAGGTGCTGATTCTCCAAGGAGGGAGATTGCTAGTAAAGCGGCTGGAATGGCGAACCCGAGCACAAGGAGATGAGAAATGAGGTGCGTTTTAGAAACCTTTCGCGATCACACGGTGTACCATCTTCTGGGTTTCTCATGCATGTTTTCGATGTAGGAAGATGCCCTTGAACCTGGAGATTTGGAACCCATGGGATGGGTACCACGCAGTATTACTTTAAAGGGTCTGCGTTTCCTCACCCAACCTCACCAAACCTCTCAGCCCCAAGAGTGTCCACCCTTATGTCTCAATCAGCTGTGGGTCTAGATATGGTCAATCCAGGTAGCATAACTGCCCCTAAACGAATTTTGTAAGAATTTCTCTCTCTTTCACTGTCTTTTTTGCACAGGTTTTTAAAAGTAATTGATGTTTATAATGGGGTTTAGCTGCTTTTCACTGCTGTGTTTATGTCACTTCACACCCACTTGACTCACTTACAGAGAGATATCAATACATAGGTTTTAAGATTCTTACTAGTCAGATATATTCTTGGGCCGTGAATAGGGGGTTTTGAGTCCAATTCACTGAGCAAGGAGTAGGTCTTGTCTAGTACATATTGGGTTTATGGAACGGTATTTGAGCTAATTTGAAACCCTTGTTTTATGCATCACCCCACCTCACCTTTCCCGTTAAGCAGCCATAGTGTGTTTTCTAAACGTGTGACTCTGTTCTGTTTTGTAATTCAGTTCAAGGGTAGCGGTTTTTTCATTCCCTCTATAAGTGATATCTTATGATAAGTGTCTTTTTCTGTGTGACTTATTTCACTTAGAATCGTCGTACCTAAATCCACTCATCATGCTGCTACTAGCCTTAGGACGTTGATTTCATGGCTGAGTGATATTCCATTGTACATAAGGACCACAACTTCTTTATCCATTTTTCTCTTTCCTGGGATATTTAAGGTGTAACGATGTTGGAGGTTCTTTTCAACAGAGCAGGCCTAAACTTTGGGGTGCCTGTGTCTTGCTGGTTTTTAATTTTCCCACTTTATAGGCCCATGAGTGGAAGTGCCCTATGCTCTCTAAGCTGAGTTTTTTAGATGTTTCAGGACACACCGTACACTTCTCCAAAGTGGCTGTTGGCAATTTACATTCCGCCCATCATCGTAGCAAGGCTCCCGTTTCCTCATGGCCTGTCCTGCATTTCTGGTTTTGACACTTTATTCAGCATGGCCCTTTTGACCGATGGGAAGCGAGACTTCTTTGTAGCGCTGATTTGCCTTTCCAGGTTGCTTGGTTGGCCAAAAAGGGCGTATGCGTTTTTTCCTGAATATATTCAGGAAAAAACGCATACGCCCTTTTTGGCCAAGGGCATCTTGTCGAGGTTTTGCCGCTTTTCCTGTGCTTTAAAGGCGATTTGAATCTCCCTCCTGAAATCTGTTTCCTGCAATTCTGCCTTGCTTTCAAATCCTCTTGGTTGCCTTCCCTCAATATATTTGAGGACGAGAGTGATCATTTATAAGTCTGCAGGTTTGTGAATTGCAGTGCCCCTGAGCTCCATTTTTCAACTCGCTTTCTTGGGAGCTGGCCGCAAAAGCGCCGGATTGCTTCAGGCCCTATTCTGGTCCCGGGCGGCAGGCTGAGCCTGTGGTTAATTCTTCTTCCTGATGGGAAAATAGAGTGACCTGTGCCTGTCCCAACACCTAGAGCTAGTCTCTCATTGTTTTCCCCTCTTCCCGTTCATCCTCAGGACAAATTGCAACCTGTACGGAACAGGAGGTTAAAGGTGCTGATTCTCCAAGGAGGGAGATTGCTAGTAAAGCGGCTGGAATGGCGAACCCGAGCACAAGGAGATGAGAAATGAGGTGCGTTTTAGAAACCTTTCGCGATCACACGGTGTACCATCTTCTGGGTTTCTCATGCATGTTTTCGATGTAGGAAGATGCCCTTGAACCTGGAGATTTGGAACCCATGGGATGGGTACCACGCAGTATTACTTTAAAGGGTCTGCGTTTCCTCACCCAACCTCACCAAACCTCTCAGCCCCAAGAGTGTCCACCCTTATGTCTCAATCAGCTGTGGGTCTAGATATGGTCAATCCAGGTAGCATAACTGCCCCTAAACGAATTTTGTAAGAATTTCTCTCTCTTTCACTGTCTTTTTTGCACAGGTTTTTAAAAGTAATTGATGTTTATAATGGGGTTTAGCTGCTTTTCACTGCTGTGTTTATGTCACTTCACACCCACTTGACTCACTTACAGAGAGATATCAATACATAGGTTTTAAGATTCTTACTAGTCAGATATATTCTTGGGCCGTGAATAGGGGGTTTTGAGTCCAATTCACTGAGCAAGGAGTAGGTCTTGTCTAGTACATATTGGGTTTATGGAACGGTATTTGAGCTAATTTGAAACCCTTGTTTTATGCATCACCCCACCTCACCTTTCCCGTTAAGCAGCCATAGTGTGTTTTCTAAACGTGTGACTCTGTTCTGTTTTGTAATTCAGTTCAAGGGTAGCGGTTTTTTCATTCCCTCTATAAGTGATATCTTATGATAAGTGTCTTTTTCTGTGTGACTTATTTCACTTAGAATCGTCGTACCTAAATCCACTCATCATGCTGCTACTAGCCTTATGACGTTGATTTTATGGCTGAGTGATATTCCATTGTACATAAGGACCACAACTTCTTTATCCATTTTTCTCTTTCCTGGGATATTTAAGGTGTAACGAAGTTGGAGGTTCTTGTCAACAGAGCAGCCCTAAACTTTGGGGTGCCTGTGTCTTGCTGGTTTTTAATTTTCCCACTTTATAGGCCCATGAGTGGAAGTGCCCTATGCTCTCTAAGCTGAGTTTTTTAGATGTTTCAGGACACACCGTACACTTCTTCAGAGTGGCTGTTGGCAATTTACATCCCTCCCATCATCGTAGCAAGGCTCCCGTTTCCTCATGGCCTGCCCTGCATTTCTGGTTTTGATACTTTATTCAGCATGGCCCTTTTGACCGATGGGAAGCGAGACTTCTTTGTAGCGCTGATTTGCCTTTCCAGGTTGCTTGGTTGGCCAAAAAGGGCGTATGCGTTTTTTCCTGAATATATTCAGGAAAAAACGCATACGCCCTTTTTGGCCAAGGGCATCTTGTCGAGGTTTTGCCGCTTTTCCTGTGCTTTAAAGGCGATTCGAATCTCCCTCCTGAAATCTATTTCCTGCAATTCTTCCTTGCTTTCAAATCCTCTTCGTTGCCTTCCCTCAATATATTTGTGGACGAGAGTGATCATTTATAAGTCTGCAGGTTTGTGAATTGCAGTGCCCCTGAGCTCCATTTTTCAACTCGCTTTCTTGGGAGCTGGCCGCAAAAGCGCAGGATGGCTTCAGGCCCTATTCTGGTCCCGGGCGGCAGGCTGAGCCTGTGGTTAATTCTTCTTCCTGATGGGAAAATAGAGTGACCTGTGCCTGTCCCAACACCTAGAGCTAGTCTCTCATTGGTTTCCCCTCTTCCCGTTCATCCTCAGGACAAATTGCAACCTGTACGGAACAGGAGGTTAAAGGTGCTGATTCTCCAAGGAGGGAGATTGCTAGTAAAGCGGCTGGAATGGCGAACCCGAGCACAAGGAGATGAGAAATGAGGTGCGTTTTAGAAACCTTTCGCGATCACACGGTGTACCATCTTCTGGGTTTCTCATGCATGTTTTCGATGTAGGAAGATGCCCTTGAACCTGGAGATTTGGAACCCATGGGATGGGTACCACGCAGTATTACTTTAAAGGGTCTGCGTTTCCTCACCCAACCTCACCAAACCTCTCAGCCCCAAGAGTGTCCACCCTTATGTCTCAATCAGCTGTGGGTCTAGATATGGTCAATCCAGGTAGCATAACTGCCCCTAAACGAATTTTGTAAGAATTTCTCTCTCTTTCACTGTCTTTTTTGCACAGGTTTTTAAAAGTAATTGATGTTTATAATGGGGTTTAGCTGCTTTTCACTGCTGTGTTTATGTCACTTCACACCCACTTGACTCACTTACAGAGAGATATCAATACATAGGTTTTAAGATTCTTACTAGTCAGATATATTCTTGGGCCGTGAATAGGGGGTTTTGAGTCCAATTCACTGAGCAAGGAGTAGGTCTTGTCTAGTACATATTGGGTTTATGGAACGGTATTTGAGCTAATTTGAAACCCTTGTTTTATGCATCACCCCACCTCACCTTTCCCGTTAAGCAGCCATAGTGTGTTTTCTAAACGTGTGACTCTGTTCTGTTTTGTAATTCAGTTCAAGGGTAGCGGTTTTTTCATTCCCTCTATAAGTGATATCTTATGATAAGTGTCTTTTTCTGTGTGACTTATTTCACTTAGAATCGTCGTACCTAAATCCACTCATCATGCTGCTACTAGCCTTAGGACGTTGATTTCATGGCTGAGTGATATTCCATTGTACATAAGGACCACAACTTCTTTATCCATTTTTCTCTTTCCTGGGATATTTAAGGTGTAACGATGTTGGAGGTTCTTTTCAACAGAGCAGGCCTAAACTTTGGGGTGCCTGTGTCTTGCTGGTTTTTAATTTTCCCACTTTATAGGCCCATGAGTGGAAGTGCCCTATGCTCTCTAAGCTGAGTTTTTTAGATGTTTCAGGACACACCGTACACTTCTCCAAAGTGGCTGTTGGCAATTTACATTCCGCCCATCATCGTAGCAAGGCTCCCGTTTCCTCATGGCCTGTCCTGCATTTCTGGTTTTGACACTTTATTCAGCATGGCCCTTTTGACCGATGGGAAGCGAGACTTCTTTGTAGCGCTGATTTGCCTTTCCAGGTTGCTTGGTTGGCCAAAAAGGGCGTATGCGTTTTTTCCTGAATATATTCAGGAAAAAACGCATACGCCATTTTTGGCCAAGGGCATCTTGTCGAGGTTTTGCCGCTTTTCCTGTGCTTTAAAGGCGATTTGAATCTCCCTCCTGAAATCTGTTTCCTGCAATTCTGCCTTGCTTTCAAATCCTCTTGGTTGCCTTCCCTCAATATATTTGTGCACGAGAGTGATCATTTATAAGTCTGCAGGTTTGTGAATTGCAGTGCCCCTGAGCTCCATTTTTCAACTCGCTTTCTTGGGAGCTGGCCGCAAAAGCGCCGGATTGCTTCAGGCCCTATTCTGGTCCCGGGCGGCAGGCTGAGCCTGTGGTTAATTCTTCTTCCTGATGGGAAAATAGAGTGACCTGTGCCTGTCCCAACACCTAGAGCTAGTCTCTCATTGTTTTACCCTCTTCCCGTTCATCCTCAGGACAAATTGCAACCTGTACGGAACAGGAGGTTAAAGGTGCTGATTCTCCAAGGAGGGAGATTGCTAGTAAAGCGGCTGGAATGGCGAACCCGAGCACAAGGAGATGAGAAATGAGGTGCGTTTTAGAAACCTTTCGCGATCACACGGTGTACCATCTTCTGGGTTTCTCATGCATGTTTTCGATGTAGGAAGATGCCCTTGAACCTGGAGATTTGGAACCCATGGGATGGGTACCACGCAGTATTACTTTAAAGGGTCTGCGTTTCCTCACCCAACCTCACCAAACCTCTCAGCCCCAAGAGTGTCTACCCTTATGTCTCAATCAGCTGTGGGTCTAGATATGGTCAATCCAGGTAGCATAACTGCCCCTAAACGAATTTTGTAAGAATTTCTCTCTCTTTCACTGTCTTTTTTGCACAGGTTTTTAAAAGTAATTGATGTTTATAATGGGGTTTAGCTGCTTTTCACTGCTGTGTTTATGTCACTTCACACCCACTTGACTCACTTACAGAGAGATATCAATACATAGGTTTTAAGATTCTTACTAGTCAGATATATTCTTGGGCCGTGAATAGGGGGTTTTGAGTCCAATTCACTGAGCAAGGAGTAGGTCTTGTCTAGTACATATTGGGTTTATGGAACGGTATTTGAGCTAATTTGAAACCCTTGTTTTATGCATCACCCCACCTCACCTTTCCCGTTAAGCAGCCATAGTGTGTTTTCTAAACGTGTGACTCTGTTCTGTTTTGTAATTCAGTTCAAGGGTAGCGGTTTTTTCATTCCCTCTATAAGTGATATCTTATGATAAGTGTCTTTTTCTGTGTGACTTATTTCACTTAGAATCGTCGTACCTAAATCCACTCATCATGCTGCTACTAGCCTTATGACGTTGATTTCATGGCTGAGTGATATTCCATTGTACATAAGGACCACAACTTCTTTATCCATTTTTCTCTTTCCTGGGATATTTAAGGTGTAACGAAGTTGGAGGTTCTTGTCAACAGAGCAGCCCTAAACTTTGGGGTGCCTGTGTCTTGCTGGTTTTTAATTTTCCCACTTTATAGGCCCATGAGTGGAAGTGCCCTATGCTCTCTAAGCTGAGTTTTTTAGATGTTTCAGGACACACCGTACACTTCTTCAGAGTGGCTGTTGGCAATTTACGTCCCTCCCATCATCGTAGCAAGGCTCCCGTTTCCTCATGGCCTGCCCTGCATTTCTGGTTTTGATACTTTATTCAGCATGGCCCTTTTGACCGATGGGAAGCGAGACTTCTTTGTAGCGCTGATTTGCCTTTCCAGGTTGCTTGGTTGGCCAAAAAGGGCGTATGCGTTTTTTCCTGAATATATTCAGGAAAAAACGCATACGCCCTTTTTGGCCAAGGGCATCTTGTCGAGGTTTTGCCGCTTTTCCTGTGCTTTAAAGGCGATTCGAATCTCCCTCCTGAAATCTATTTCCTGCAATTCTTCCTTGCTTTCAAATCCTCTTCGTTGCCTTCCCTCAATATATTTGTGGACGAGAGTGATCATTTATAAGTCTGCAGGTTTGTGAATTGCAGTGCCCCTGAGCTCCATTTTTCAACTCGCTTTCTTGGGAGCTGGCCGCAAAAGCGCAGGATGGCTTCAGGCCCTATTCTGGTCCCGGGCGGCAGGCTGAGCCTGTGGTTAATTCTTCTTCCTGATGGGAAAATAGAGTGACCTGTGCCTGTCCCAACACCTAGAGCTAGTCTCTCATTGTTTTCCCCTCTTCCCGTTCATCCTCAGGACAAATTGCAACCTGTACGGAACAGGAGGTTAAAGGTGCTGATTCTCCAAGGAGGGAGATTGCTAGTAAAGCGGCTGGAATGGCGAACCCGAGCACAAGGAGATGAGAAATGAGGTGCGTTTTAGAAACCTTTCGCGATCACACGGTGTACCATCTTCTGGGTTTCTCATGCATGTTTTCGATGTAGGAAGATGCCCTTGAACCTGGAGATTTGGAACCCATGGGATGGGTACCACGCAGTATTACTTTAAAGGGTCTGCGTTTCCTCACCCAACCTCACCAAACCTCTCAGCCCCAAGAGTGTCCACCCTTATGTCTCAATCAGCTGTGGGTCTAGATATGGTCAATCCAGGTAGCATAACTGCCCCTAAACGAATTTTGTAAGAATTTCTCTCTCTTTCACTGTCTTTTTTGCACAGGTTTTTAAAAGTAATTGATGTTTATAATGGGGTTTAGCTGCTTTTCACTGCTGTGTTTATGTCACTTCACACCCACTTGACTCACTTACAGAGAGATATCAATACATAGGTTTTAAGATTCTTACTAGTCAGATATATTCTTGGGCCGTGAATAGGGGGTTTTGAGTCCAATTCACTGAGCAAGGAGTAGGTCTTGTCTAGTACATATTGGGTTTATGGAACGGTATTTGAGCTAATTTGAAACCCTTGTTTTATGCATCACCCCACCTCACCTTTCCCGTTAAGCAGCCATAGTGTGTTTTCTAAACGTGTGACTCTGTTCTGTTTTGTAATTCAGTTCAAGGGTAGCGGTTTTTTCATTCCCTCTATAAGTGATATCTTATGATAAGTGTCTTTTTCTGTGTGACTTATTTCACTTAGAATCGTCGTACCTAAATCCACTCATCATGCTGCTACTAGCCTTAGGACGTTGATTTCATGGCTGAGTGATATTCCATTGTACATAAGGACCACAACTTCTTTATCCATTTTTCTCTTTCCTGGGATATTTAAGGTGTAACGATGTTGGAGGTTCTTTTCAACAGAGCAGGCCTAAACTTTGGGGTGCCTGTGTCTTGCTGGTTTTTAATTTTCCCACTTTATAGGCCCATGAGTGGAAGTGCCCTATGCTCTCTAAGCTGAGTTTTTTAGATGTTTCAGGACACACCGTACACTTCTCCAAAGTGGCTGTTGGCAATTTACATTCCGCCCATCATCGTAGCAAGGCTCCCGTTTCCTCATGGCCTGTCCTGCATTTCTGGTTTTGACACTTTATTCAGCATGGCCCTTTTGACCGATGGGAAGCGAGACTTCTTTGTAGCGCTGATTTGCCTTTCCAGGTTGCTTGGTTGGCCAAAAAGGGCGTATGCGTTTTTTCCTGAATATATTCAGGAAAAAACGCATACGCCCTTTTTGGCCAAGGGCATCTTGTCGAGGTTTTGCCGCTTTTCCTGTGCTTTAAAGGCGATTTGAATCTCCCTCCTGAAATCTGTTTCCTGCAATTCTGCCTTGCTTTCAAATCCTCTTGGTTGCCTTCCCTCAATATATTTGAGGACGAGAGTGATCATTTATAAGTCTGCAGGTTTGTGAATTGCAGTGCCCCTGAGCTCCATTTTTCAACTCGCTTTCTTGGGAGCTGGCCGCAAAAGCGCCGGATTGCTTCAGGCCCTATTCTGGTCCCGGGCGGCAGGCTGAGCCTGTGGTTAATTCTTCTTCCTGATGGGAAAATAGAGTGACCTGTGCCTGTCCCAACACCTAGAGCTAGTCTCTCATTGTTTTCCCCTCTTCCCGTTCATCCTCAGGACAAATTGCAACCTGTACGGAACAGGAGGTTAAAGGTGCTGATTCTCCAAGGAGGGAGATTGCTAGTAAAGCGGCTGGAATGGCGAACCCGAGCACAAGGAGATGAGAAATGAGGTGCGTTTTAGAAACCTTTCGCGATCACACGGTGTACCATCTTCTGGGTTTCTCATGCATGTTTTCGATGTAGGAAGATGCCCTTGAACCTGGAGATTTGGAACCCATGGGATGGGTACCACGCAGTATTACTTTAAAGGGTCTGCGTTTCCTCACCCAACCTCACCAAACCTCTCAGCCCCAAGAGTGTCCACCCTTATGTCTCAATCAGCTGTGGGTCTAGATATGGTCAATCCAGGTAGCATAACTGCCCCTAAACGAATTTTGTAAGAATTTCTCTCTCTTTCACTGTCTTTTTTGCACAGGTTTTTAAAAGTAATTGATGTTTATAATGGGGTTTAGCTGCTTTTCACTGCTGTGTTTATGTCACTTCACACCCACTTGACTCACTTACAGAGAGATATCAATACATAGGTTTTAAGATTCTTACTAGTCAGATATATTCTTGGGCCGTGAATAGGGGGTTTTGAGTCCAATTCACTGAGCAAGGAGTAGGTCTTGTCTAGTACATATTGGGTTTATGGAACGGTATTTGAGCTAATTTGAAACCCTTGTTTTATGCATCACCCCACCTCACCTTTCCCGTTAAGCAGCCATAGTGTGTTTTCTAAACGTGTGACTCTGTTCTGTTTTGTAATTCAGTTCAAGGGTAGCGGTTTTTTCATTCCCTCTATAAGTGATATCTTATGATAAGTGTCTTTTTCTGTGTGACTTATTTCACTTAGAATCGTCGTACCTAAATCCACTCATCATGCTGCTACTAGCCTTATGACGTTGATTTTATGGCTGAGTGATATTCCATTGTACATAAGGACCACAACTTCTTTATCCATTTTTCTCTTTCCTGGGATATTTAAGGTGTAACGAAGTTGGAGGTTCTTGTCAACAGAGCAGCCCTAAACTTTGGGGTGCCTGTGTCTTGCTGGTTTTTAATTTTCCCACTTTATAGGCCCATGAGTGGAAGTGCCCTATGCTCTCTAAGCTGAGTTTTTTAGATGTTTCAGGACACACCGTACACTTCTTCAGAGTGGCTGTTGGCAATTTACATCCCTCCCATCATCGTAGCAAGGCTCCCGTTTCCTCATGGCCTGCCCTGCATTTCTGGTTTTGATACTTTATTCAGCATGGCCCTTTTGACCGATGGGAAGCGAGACTTCTTTGTAGCGCTGATTTGCCTTTCCAGGTTGCTTGGTTGGCCAAAAAGGGCGTATGCGTTTTTTCCTGAATATATTCAGGAAAAAACGCATACGCCCTTTTTGGCCAAGGGCATCTTGTCGAGGTTTTGCCGCTTTTCCTGTGCTTTAAAGGCGATTCGAATCTCCCTCCTGAAATCTATTTCCTGCAATTCTTCCTTGCTTTCAAATCCTCTTCGTTGCCTTCCCTCAATATATTTGTGGACGAGAGTGATCATTTATAAGTCTGCAGGTTTGTGAATTGCAGTGCCCCTGAGCTCCATTTTTCAACTCGCTTTCTTGGGAGCTGGCCGCAAAAGCGCAGGATGGCTTCAGGCCCTATTCTGGTCCCGGGCGGCAGGCTGAGCCTGTGGTTAATTCTTCTTCCTGATGGGAAAATAGAGTGACCTGTGCCTGTCCCAACACCTAGAGCTAGTCTCTCATTGGTTTCCCCTCTTCCCGTTCATCCTCAGGACAAATTGCAACCTGTACGGAACAGGAGGTTAAAGGTGCTGATTCTCCAAGGAGGGAGATTGCTAGTAAAGCGGCTGGAATGGCGAACCCGAGCACAAGGAGATGAGAAATGAGGTGCGTTTTAGAAACCTTTCGCGATCACACGGTGTACCATCTTCTGGGTTTCTCATGCATGTTTTCGATGTAGGAAGATGCCCTTGAACCTGGAGATTTGGAACCCATGGGATGGGTACCACGCAGTATTACTTTAAAGGGTCTGCGTTTCCTCACCCAACCTCACCAAACCTCTCAGCCCCAAGAGTGTCCACCCTTATGTCTCAATCAGCTGTGGGTCTAGATATGGTCAATCCAGGTAGCATAACTGCCCCTAAACGAATTTTGTAAGAATTTCTCTCTCTTTCACTGTCTTTTTTGCACAGGTTTTTAAAAGTAATTGATGTTTATAATGGGGTTTAGCTGCTTTTCACTGCTGTGTTTATGTCACTTCACACCCACTTGACTCACTTACAGAGAGATATCAATACATAGGTTTTAAGATTCTTACTAGTCAGATATATTCTTGGGCCGTGAATAGGGGGTTTTGAGTCCAATTCACTGAGCAAGGAGTAGGTCTTGTCTAGTACATATTGGGTTTATGGAACGGTATTTGAGCTAATTTGAAACCCTTGTTTTATGCATCACCCCACCTCACCTTTCCCGTTAAGCAGCCATAGTGTGTTTTCTAAACGTGTGACTCTGTTCTGTTTTGTAATTCAGTTCAAGGGTAGCGGTTTTTTCATTCCCTCTATAAGTGATATCTTATGATAAGTGTCTTTTTCTGTGTGACTTATTTCACTTAGAATCGTCGTACCTAAATCCACTCATCATGCTGCTACTAGCCTTAGGACGTTGATTTCATGGCTGAGTGATATTCCATTGTACATAAGGACCACAACTTCTTTATCCATTTTTCTCTTTCCTGGGATATTTAAGGTGTAACGATGTTGGAGGTTCTTTTCAACAGAGCAGGCCTAAACTTTGGGGTGCCTGTGTCTTGCTGGTTTTTAATTTTCCCACTTTATAGGCCCATGAGTGGAAGTGCCCTATGCTCTCTAAGCTGAGTTTTTTAGATGTTTCAGGACACACCGTACACTTCTCCAAAGTGGCTGTTGGCAATTTACATTCCGCCCATCATCGTAGCAAGGCTCCCGTTTCCTCATGGCCTGTCCTGCATTTCTGGTTTTGACACTTTATTCAGCATGGCCCTTTTGACCGATGGGAAGCGAGACTTCTTTGTAGCGCTGATTTGCCTTTCCAGGTTGCTTGGTTGGCCAAAAAGGGCGTATGCGTTTTTTCCTGAATATATTCAGGAAAAAACGCATACGCCATTTTTGGCCAAGGGCATCTTGTCGAGGTTTTGCCGCTTTTCCTGTGCTTTAAAGGCGATTTGAATCTCCCTCCTGAAATCTGTTTCCTGCAATTCTGCCTTGCTTTCAAATCCTCTTGGTTGCCTTCCCTCAATATATTTGTGCACGAGAGTGATCATTTATAAGTCTGCAGGTTTGTGAATTGCAGTGCCCCTGAGCTCCATTTTTCAACTCGCTTTCTTGGGAGCTGGCCGCAAAAGCGCAGGATTGCTTCAGGCCCTATTCTGGTCCCGGGCGGCAGGCTGAGCCTGTGGTTAATTCTTCTTCCTGATGGGAAAATAGAGTGACCTGTGCCTGTCCCAACACCTAGAGCTAGTCTCTCATTGGTTCCCCCTTCTTCCCATTCATCCTCAGGACAAATTGCAACCTGTACGGAACAGGAGGTTAAAGGTGCTGATTCTCCAAGGAGGGAGATTGCTAGTAATGCGGCTGGAATGGCGAACCCGAGCACAAGGAGATGAGAAATGAGGTGCGTTTTAGAAACCTTTCCCGATCACACAGTGTACCATCTTCTGGGTTTCTCATGCATGTTTTCGATGTAGGAAGATGCCCTTGAACCTGCAGATTTGGGACCCATGGGATGGGTACCACGCAGTATTACTTTAAAGGGTCTGCGTTTGCTCACCCAACCTCACCAAACCTCTCAGCCCCAAGAGTGTCCACCCTTATGTCTCAATCAGCTGTGGTTCTAGATATGATCAATCCAGGTAGCATAACTGCCCCCAAACTAATTTTGTAAGAATTTCTCTCTCTTTCACTGTCTTTTTTTCACAGGTTTTTAAAAGTAATTGATTTTTATAATGGGGTTTAGCTTCTTTTCACTGCTGTGTTTATGTCACTTCACACCCACTTGACTCACTTACAGAGAGATATCAATACATAGGTTTTAAGATTCTTACTAGTCAGATATATTCTTGGGCCGTGAATAGGGGGTTTTGAGTCCAATTCACTGAGCAAGGAGTAGGTGTTGTCTAGTACATATTGGGTTTATGGAAAGGTATTTGAGCTAATTTGAAACCCTTGTTTTATGCATCACCCCACCTCACCTTTCCCGTTAAGCAGCCATAGTGTGTTTTCTAAACGTGTGACTCTGTTCTGTTTTGTAATTCAGTTCAAGGGTAGCGGTTTTTTCATTCCCTCTATAAGTGATATCTTATGATAAGTGTCTTTTTCTGTGTGACTTATTTCACTTAGAATCGTCGTACCTAAATCCACTCATCATGCTGCTACTAGCCTTATGACGTTGATTTCATGGCTGAGTGATATTCCATTGTACATGAGGACCACAACTTCTTCATCCATTTTTCTCTTTCCTGGGATATTTAAGGTGTAACGAAGTTGGAGGTTCTTGTCAACAGAGCAGCCCTAAACTTTGGGGTGCCTGTGTCTTGCTGGTTTTTAATTTTCCCACTTTATACGCCCATGAGTGGAAGTGCCCTATGCTCTCTAAGCTGAGTTTTTTAGATGTTTCAGGACACACCGTACACTTCTCCAAAGTGGCTGTTGGCAATTTACATCCCGCCCATCATCGTAGCAAGGCTCCCGTTTCCTCATGGCCTGTCTTGCATTTCTGGTTTTGACACTTTATTCAGCATGGCCCTTTTGACCGATGGGAAGCGAGACTTCTTTGTAGCGCTGATTTGCCTTTCCAGGTTGCTTGGTTGGCCAAAAAGGGCGTATGCGTTTTTTCCTGAATGTATTCAGGAAAAAACGCATACGCCCTTTTTGGCCAAGGGCATCTTGTCGAGGTTTTGCCGCTTTTCCTGTGCTTTAAAGGCGATTTGAATCTCCCTCCTGAAATCTGTTTCCTGCAATTCTGCCTTGCTTTCAAATCCTCTTGGTTGCCTTCCCTCAATATATTTGTGGACGAGAGTGATCATTTATAAGTCTGCAGGTTTGTGAATTGCAGTGCCCCTGAGCTCCATTTTTCAACTCGCTTTCTTGGGAGCTGGCCGCAAAAGCGCAGAATGGCTTCAGGCCCTATTCTGGTCCCGGGCGGCAGGCTGAGCCTGTGGTTAATTCTTCTTCCTGATGGGAAAATAGAGTGACCTGTGCCTGTCCCAACACCTAGAGCTAGTCTCTCATTGTTTTCCCCTCTTCCCGTTCATCCTCAGGACAAATTGCAACCTGTACGGAACAGGAGGTTAAAGGTGCTGATTCTCCAAGGAGGGAGATTGCTAGTAAAGCAGCTGGAATGGCGAACCCGAGCACAAGGAGATGAGAAATGAGGTGCGTTTTAGAAACCTTTCGCGATCACACGGTGTACCATCTTCTGGGTTTCTCATGCATGTTTTCGATGTAGGAAGATGCCCTTGAACCTGGAGATTTGGAACCCATGGGATGGGTACCACGCAGTATTACTTTAAAGGGTCTGCGTTTCCTCACCCAACCTCACCAAACCTCTCAGCCCCAAGAGTGTCCACCCTTATGTCTCAATCAGCTGTGGTTCTAGATATGGTCAATCCAGGTAGCATAACTGCCCCTAAACGAATTTTGTAAGAATTTCTCTCTCTTTCACTGTCTTTTTTTCACAGGTTTTTAAAAGTAATTGATTTTTATAATGGGGTTCAGCTTCTTTTCACTGCTGTGTTTATGTCACTTCACACCCACTTGACTCACTTACAGAGAGATATCAATACATAGGTTTTAAGATTCTTACTAGTCAGATATATTCTTGGGCCGTGAATAGGGGGTTTTGAGTCCAATTCACTGAGCAAGGAGTAGGTCTTGTCCAGTACATATTGGGTTTATGGAACGGTATTTGAGCTAATTTGAAACCCTTGTTTTATGCATCACCCCACCTCACCTTTCCCGTTAAGCAGCCATAGTGTGTTTTCTGAACGTGTGACTCTGTTCTGTTTTGTAATTCAGTTCAAGGGTAGCGGTTTTTTCATTCCCTCTATAAGTGATATCTTATGATAAGTGTCTTTTTCTGTGTGACTTATTTCACTTAGAATCGTCGTACCTAAATCCACTCATCATGCTGCTACTAGCCTTATGACGTTGATTTCATGGCTGAGTGATATTCCATTGTACATAAGGACCACAACTTCTTTATCCATTTTTCTCTTTCCTGGGATATTTAAGGTGTAACGATGTTGGAGGTTCTTGTCAACAGAGCAGCCCTAAACTTTGGGGTGCCTGTGTCTTGCTGGTTTTTAATTTTCCCACTTTATAGGCCCATGAGTGGAAGTGCCCTATGCTCTCTAAGCTGAGTTTTTTAGATGTTTCAGGACACACCGTACACTTCTCCAAAGTGGTCGTTGGCAATTTACATCCCGCCCATCATCGTAGCAAGGCTCCCGTTTCCTCATGGCCTGTCCTGCATTTCTGGTTTTGACACTTTATTCAGCATGGCCCTTTTAACCGATGGGAAGCGAGACTTCTTTGTAGCGCTGATTTGCCTTTCCAGGTTGCTTGGTTGACCAAAAAGGGCGTATGCGTTTTTTCCTGAATATATTCAGGAAAAAACGCATACGCCCTCTTTGGCCAAGGGCATCTTGTCGAGGTTTTGCCGCTTTTCCTGTGCTTTAAAGGCGATTTGAATCTCCCTCCTGAAATCTGTTTCCTGCAATTCTGCCTTGCTTTCAAATCCTCTTCGTTGCCTTCCCTCAATATATTTGTGGACGAGAGTGATCATTTATAAGTCTGCAGGTTTGTGAATTGCAGTGCCCCTGAGCTCCATTTTTCAACTCGCTTTCTTGGGAGCTGGCCGCAAAAGCGCCGGATTGCTTCAGGCCCTATTCTGGTCCCAGGCGGCAGGCTGAGCCTGTGGTTAATTCTTCTTCCTGATGGGAAAATAGAGTGACCTGTGCCTGTCCCAGCACCTAGAGCTAGTCTCTCATTGTTTTACCCTCTTCCCGTTCATCCTCAGGACAAATTGCAACCTGTACGGAACAGGAGGTTAAAGGTGCTGATTCTCCAAGGAGGGAGATTGCTAGTAAAGCAGCTGGAATGGCGAACCCGAGCACAAGGAGATGAGAAATGAGGTGCGTTTTAGAAACCTTTCGCGATGACACGGTGTACCATCTTCTGGGTTTCTCATGCATGTTTTCGATGTAGGAAGATGCCCTTGAACCTGGAGATTTGGAACCCATGGGATGGGTACCACGCAGTATTACTTTAAAGGGTCTGCGTTTCCTCACCCAACCTCACCAAACCTCTCAGCCCCAAGAGTGTCCACCCTTATGTCTCAATCAGCTGTGGGTCTAGATATGGTCAATCCAGGTAGCATAACTGCCCCTAAACGAATTTTGTAAGAATTTCTCTCTCTTTCACTGTCTTTTTTGCACAGGTTTTTAAAAGTAATTGATGTTTATAATGGGGTTTAGCTGCTTTTCACTGCTGTGTTTATGTCACTTCACACCCACTTGACTCACTTACAGAGAGATATCAATACATAGGTTTTAAGATTCTTACTAGTCAGATATATTCTTGGGCCGTGAATAGGGGGTTTTGAGTCCAATTCACTGAGCAAGGAGTAGGTCTTGTCTAGTACATATTGGGTTTATGGAACGGTATTTGAGCTAATTTGAAACCCTTGTTTTATGCATCACCCCACCTCACCTTTCCCGTTAAGCAGCCATAGTGTGTTTTCTAAACGTGTGACTCTGTTCTGTTTTGTAATTCAGTTCAAGGGTAGCGGTTTTTTCATTCCCTCTATAAGTGATATCTTATGATAAGTGTCTTTTTCTGTGTGACTTATTTCACTTAGAATCGTCGTACCTAAATCCACTCATCATGCTGCTACTAGCCTTATGACGTTGATTTCATGGCTGAGTGATATTCCATTGTACATAAGGACCACAACTTCTTTATCCATTTTTCTCTTTCCTGGGATATTTAAGGTGTAACGAAGTTGGAGGTTCTTGTCAACAGAGCAGCCCTAAACTTTGGGGTGCCTGTGTCTTGCTGGTTTTTAATTTTCCCACTTTATAGGCCCATGAGTGGAAGTGCCCTATGCTCTCTAAGCTGAGTTTTTTAGATGTTTCAGGACACACCGTACACTTTTTCAGAGTGGCTGTTGGCAATTTACATCCCTCCCATCATCGTAGCAAGGCTCCCGTTTCCTCATGGCCTGCCCTGCATTTCTGGTTTTGATACTTTATTCAGCATGGCCCTTTTGACCGATGGGAAGCGAGACTTCTTTGTAGCGCTGATTTGCCTTTCCAGGTTGCTTGGTTGGCCAAAAAGGGCGTATGCGTTTTTTCCTGAATATATTCAGGAAAAAACGCATACGCCCTTTTTGGCCAAGGGCATCTTGTCGAGGTTTTGCCGCTTTTCCTGTGCTTTAAAGGCGATTCGAATCTCCCTCCTGAAATCTATTTCCTGCAATTCTTCCTTGCTTTCAAATCCTCTTCGTTGCCTTCCCTCAATATATTTGTGGACGAGAGTGATCATTTATAAGTCTGCAGGTTTGTGAATTGCAGTGCCCCTGAGCTCCATTTTTCAACTCGCTTTCTTGGGAGCTGGCCACAAAAGCGCCGGATTGCTTCAGGCCTTATTCTGGTCCCGGGCGGCAGGCTGAGCCTGTGGTTAATTCTTCTTCCTGATGGGAAAATAGAGTGACCTGTGCCTGTCCCAACACCTAGAGCTAGTCTCTCATTGTTTTACCCTCTTCCCGTTCATCCTCAGGACAAATTGCAACCTGTACGGAACAGGAGGTTAAAGGTGCTGATTCTCCAAGGAGGGAGATTGCTATTAAAGCGGCTGGAATGGCGAACCCGAGCACAAGGAGATGAGAAATGAGGTGCGTTTTAGAAACCTTTCGCGATCACACGGTGTACCATCTTCTGGGTTTCTCATGCATGTTTTCGATGTAGGAAGATGCCCTTGAACCTGGAGATTTGGAACCCATGGGATGGGTACCACGCAGTATTACTTTAAAGGGTCTGCGTTTCCTCACCCAACCTCACCAAACCTCTCAGCCCCAAGAGTGTCCACCCTTATGTCTCAATCAGCTGTGGGTCTAGATATGGTCAATCCAGGTAGCATAACTGCCCCTAAACGAATTTTGTAAGAATTTCTCTCTCTTTCACTGTCTTTTTTGCACAGGTTTTTAAAAGTAATTGATGTTTATAATGGGGTTTAGCTGCTTTTCACTGCTGTGTTTATGTCACTTCACACCCACTTGACTCACTTACAGAGAGATATCAATACATAGGTTTTAAGATTCTTACTAGTCAGATATATTCTTGGGCCGTGAATAGGGGGTTTTGAGTCCAATTCACTGAGCAAGGAGTAGGTCTTGTCTAGTACATATTGGGTTTATGGAACGGTATTTGAGCTAATTTGAAACCCTTGTTTTATGCATCACCCCACCTCACCTTTCCCGTTAAGCAGCCATAGTGTGTTTTCTAAACGTGTGACTCTGTTCTGTTTTGTAATTCAGTTCAAGGGTAGCGGTTTTTTCATTCCCTCTATAAGTGATATCTTATGATAAGTGTCTTTTTCTGTGTGACTTATTTCACTTAGAATCGTCGTACCTAAATCCACTCATCATGCTGCTACTAGCCTTAGGACGTTGATTTCATGGCTGAGTGATATTCCATTGTACATAAGGACCACAACTTCTTTATCCATTTTTCTCTTTCCTGGGATATTTAAGGTGTAACGATGTTGGAGGTTCTTTTCAACAGAGCAGGCCTAAACTTTGGGGTGCCTGTGTCTTGCTGGTTTTTAATTTTCCCACTTTATAGGCCCATGAGTGGAAGTGCCCTATGCTCTCTAAGCTGAGTTTTTTAGATGTTTCAGGACACACCGTACACTTCTCCAAAGTGGCTGTTGGCAATTTACATTCCGCCCATCATCGTAGCAAGGCTCCCGTTTCCTCATGGCCTGTCCTGCATTTCTGGTTTTGACACTTTATTCAGCATGGCCCTTTTGACCGATGGGAAGCGAGACTTCTTTGTAGCGCTGATTTGCCTTTCCAGGTTGCTTGGTTGGCCAAAAAGGGCGTATGCGTTTTTTCCTGAATATATTCAGGAAAAAACGCATACGCCCTTTTTGGCCAAGGGCATCTTGTCGAGGTTTTGCCGCTTTTCCTGTGCTTTAAAGGCGATTTGAATCTCCCTCCTGAAATCTGTTTCCTGCAATTCTGCCTTGCTTTCAAATCCTCTTGGTTGCCTTCCCTCAATATATTTGAGGACGAGAGTGATCATTTATAAGTCTGCAGGTTTGTGAATTGCAGTGCCCCTGAGCTCCATTTTTCAACTCGCTTTCTTGGGAGCTGGCCGCAAAAGCGCCGGATTGCTTCAGGCCCTATTCTGGTCCCGGGCGGCAGGCTGAGCCTGTGGTTAATTCTTCTTCCTGATGGGAAAATAGAGTGACCTGTGCCTGTCCCAACACCTAGAGCTAGTCTCTCATTGTTTTACCCTCTTCCCGTTCATCCTCAGGACAAATTGCAACCTGTACGGAACAGGAGGTTAAAGGTGCTGATTCTCCAAGGAGGGAGATTGCTAGTAAAGCGGCTGGAATGGCGAACCCGAGCACAAGGAGATGAGAAATGAGGTGCGTTTTAGAAACCTTTCGCGATCACACGGTGTACCATCTTCTGGGTTTCTCATGCATGTTTTCGATGTAGGAAGATGCCCTTGAACCTGGAGATTTGGAACCCATGGGATGGGTACCACGCAGTATTACTTTAAAGGGTCTGCGTTTCCTCACCCAACCTCACCAAACCTCTCAGCCCCAAGAGTGTCTACCCTTATGTCTCAATCAGCTGTGGGTCTAGATATGGTCAATCCAGGTAGCATAACTGCCCCTAAACGAATTTTGTAAGAATTTCTCTCTCTTTCACTGTCTTTTTTGCACAGGTTTTTAAAAGTAATTGATGTTTATAATGGGGTTTAGCTGCTTTTCACTGCTGTGTTTATGTCACTTCACACCCACTTGACTCACTTACAGAGAGATATCAATACATAGGTTTTAAGATTCTTACTAGTCAGATATATTCTTGGGCCGTGAATAGGGGGTTTTGAGTCCAATTCACTGAGCAAGGAGTAGGTCTTGTCTAGTACATATTGGGTTTATGGAACGGTATTTGAGCTAATTTGAAACCCTTGTTTTATGCATCACCCCACCTCACCTTTCCCGTTAAGCAGCCATAGTGTGTTTTCTAAACGTGTGACTCTGTTCTGTTTTGTAATTCAGTTCAAGGGTAGCGGTTTTTTCATTCCCTCTATAAGTGATATCTTATGATAAGTGTCTTTTTCTGTGTGACTTATTTCACTTAGAATCGTCGTACCTAAATCCACTCATCATGCTGCTACTAGCCTTATGACGTTGATTTCATGGCTGAGTGATATTCCATTGTACATAAGGACCACAACTTCTTTATCCATTTTTCTCTTTCCTGGGATATTTAAGGTGTAACGAAGTTGGAGGTTCTTGTCAACAGAGCAGCCCTAAACTTTGGGGTGCCTGTGTCTTGCTGGTTTTTAATTTTCCCACTTTATAGGCCCATGAGTGGAAGTGCCCTATGCTCTCTAAGCTGAGTTTTTTAGATGTTTCAGGACACACCGTACACTTTTTCAGAGTGGCTGTTGGCAATTTACATCCCTCCCATCATCGTAGCAAGGCTCCCGTTTCCTCATGGCCTGCCCTGCATTTCTGGTTTTGATACTTTATTCAGCATGGCCCTTTTGACCGATGGGAAGCGAGACTTCTTTGTAGCGCTGATTTGCCTTTCCAGGTTGCTTGGTTGGCCAAAAAGGGCGTATGCGTTTTTTCCTGAATATATTCAGGAAAAAACGCATACGCCCTTTTTGGCCAAGGGCATCTTGTCGAGGTTTTGCCGCTTTTCCTGTGCTTTAAAGGCGATTCGAATCTCCCTCCTGAAATCTATTTCCTGCAATTCTTCCTTGCTTTCAAATCCTCTTCGTTGCCTTCCCTCAATATATTTGTGGACGAGAGTGATCATTTATAAGTCTGCAGGTTACTGAATTGCAGTGCCCCTGAGCTCCATTTTTCAACTCGCTTTCTTGGGAGCTGGCCACAAAAGCGCCGGATTGCTTCAGGCCTTATTCTGGTCCCGGGCGGCAGGCTGAGCCTGTGGTTAATTCTTCTTCCTGATGGGAAAATAGAGTGACCTGTGCCTGTCCCAACACCTAGAGCTAGTCTCTCATTGTTTTACCCTCTTCCCGTTCATCCTCAGGACAAATTGCAACCTGTACGGAACAGGAGGTTAAAGGTGCTGATTCTCCAAGGAGGGAGATTGCTATTAAAGCGGCTGGAATGGCGAACCCGAGCACAAGGAGATGAGAAATGAGGTGCGTTTTAGAAACCTTTCGCGATCACACGGTGTACCATCTTCTGGGTTTCTCATGCATGTTTTCGATGTAGGAAGATGCCCTTGAACCTGGAGATTTGGAACCCATGGGATGGGTACCACGCAGTATTACTTTAAAGGGTCTGCGTTTCCTCACCCAACCTCACCAAACCTCTCAGCCCCAAGAGTGTCCACCCTTATGTCTCAATCAGCTGTGGGTCTAGATATGGTCAATCCAGGTAGCATAACTGCCCCTAAACGAATTTTGTAAGAATTTCTCTCTCTTTCACTGTCTTTTTTGCACAGGTTTTTAAAAGTAATTGATGTTTATAATGGGGTTTAGCTGCTTTTCACTGCTGTGTTTATGTCACTTCACACCCACTTGACTCACTTACAGAGAGATATCAATACATAGGTTTTAAGATTCTTACTAGTCAGATATATTCTTGGGCCGTGAATAGGGGGTTTTGAGTCCAATTCACTGAGCAAGGAGTAGGTCTTGTCTAGTACATATTGGGTTTATGGAACGGTATTTGAGCTAATTTGAAACCCTTGTTTTATGCATCACCCCACCTCACCTTTCCCGTTAAGCAGCCATAGTGTGTTTTCTAAACGTGTGACTCTGTTCTGTTTTGTAATTCAGTTCAAGGGTAGCGGTTTTTTCATTCCCTCTATAAGTGATATCTTATGATAAGTGTCTTTTTCTGTGTGACTTATTTCACTTAGAATCGTCGTACCTAAATCCACTCATCATGCTGCTACTAGCCTTAGGACGTTGATTTCATGGCTGAGTGATATTCCATTGTACATAAGGACCACAACTTCTTTATCCATTTTTCTCTTTCCTGGGATATTTAAGGTGTAACGATGTTGGAGGTTCTTTTCAACAGAGCAGGCCTAAACTTTGGGGTGCCTGTGTCTTGCTGGTTTTTAATTTTCCCACTTTATAGGCCCATGAGTGGAAGTGCCCTATGCTCTCTAAGCTGAGTTTTTTAGATGTTTCAGGACACACCGTACACTTCTCCAAAGTGGCTGTTGGCAATTTACATTCCGCCCATCATCGTAGCAAGGCTCCCGTTTCCTCATGGCCTGTCCTGCATTTCTGGTTTTGACACTTTATTCAGCATGGCCCTTTTGACCGATGGGAAGCGAGACTTCTTTGTAGCGCTGATTTGCCTTTCCAGGTTGCTTGGTTGGCCAAAAAGGGCGTATGCGTTTTTTCCTGAATATATTCAGGAAAAAACGCATACGCCCTTTTTGGCCAAGGGCATCTTGTCGAGGTTTTGCCGCTTTTCCTGTGCTTTAAAGGCGATTTGAATCTCCCTCCTGAAATCTGTTTCCTGCAATTCTGCCTTGCTTTCAAATCCTCTTGGTTGCCTTCCCTCAATATATTTGAGGACGAGAGTGATCATTTATAAGTCTGCAGGTTTGTGAATTGCAGTGCCCCTGAGCTCCATTTTTCAACTCGCTTTCTTGGGAGCTGGCCGCAAAAGCGCCGGATTGCTTCAGGCCCTATTCTGGTCCCGGGCGGCAGGCTGAGCCTGTGGTTAATTCTTCTTCCTGATGGGAAAATAGAGTGACCTGTGCCTGTCCCAACACCTAGAGCTAGTCTCTCATTGTTTTACCCTCTTCCCGTTCATCCTCAGGACAAATTGCAACCTGTACGGAACAGGAGGTTAAAGGTGCTGATTCTCCAAGGAGGGAGATTGCTAGTAAAGCGGCTGGAATGGCGAACCCGAGCACAAGGAGATGAGAAATGAGGTGCGTTTTAGAAACCTTTCGCGATCACACGGTGTACCATCTTCTGGGTTTCTCATGCATGTTTTCGATGTAGGAAGATGCCCTTGAACCTGGAGATTTGGAACCCATGGGATGGGTACCACGCAGTATTACTTTAAAGGGTCTGCGTTTCCTCACCCAACCTCACCAAACCTCTCAGCCCCAAGAGTGTCTACCCTTATGTCTCAATCAGCTGTGGGTCTAGATATGGTCAATCCAGGTAGCATAACTGCCCCTAAACGAATTTTGTAAGAATTTCTCTCTCTTTCACTGTCTTTTTTGCACAGGTTTTTAAAAGTAATTGATGTTTATAATGGGGTTTAGCTGCTTTTCACTGCTGTGTTTATGTCACTTCACACCCACTTGACTCACTTACAGAGAGATATCAATACATAGGTTTTAAGATTCTTACTAGTCAGATATATTCTTGGGCCGTGAATAGGGGGTTTTGAGTCCAATTCACTGAGCAAGGAGTAGGTCTTGTCTAGTACATATTGGGTTTATGGAACGGTATTTGAGCTAATTTGAAACCCTTGTTTTATGCATCACCCCACCTCACCTTTCCCGTTAAGCAGCCATAGTGTGTTTTCTAAACGTGTGACTCTGTTCTGTTTTGTAATTCAGTTCAAGGGTAGCGGTTTTTTCATTCCCTCTATAAGTGATATCTTATGATAAGTGTCTTTTTCTGTGTGACTTATTTCACTTAGAATCGTCGTACCTAAATCCACTCATCATGCTGCTACTAGCCTTATGACGTTGATTTCATGGCTGAGTGATATTCCATTGTACATAAGGACCACAACTTCTTTATCCATTTTTCTCTTTCCTGGGATATTTAAGGTGTAACGAAGTTGGAGGTTCTTGTCAACAGAGCAGCCCTAAACTTTGGGGTGCCTGTGTCTTGCTGGTTTTTAATTTTCCCACTTTATAGGCCCATGAGTGGAAGTGCCCTATGCTCTCTAAGCTGAGTTTTTTAGATGTTTCAGGACACACCGTACACTTCTTCAGAGTGGCTGTTGGCAATTTACGTCCCTCCCATCATCGTAGCAAGGCTCCCGTTTCCTCATGGCCTGCCCTGCATTTCTGGTTTTGATACTTTATTCAGCATGGCCCTTTTGACCGATGGGAAGCGAGACTTCTTTGTAGCGCTGATTTGCCTTTCCAGGTTGCTTGGTTGGCCAAAAAGGGCGTATGCGTTTTTTCCTGAATATATTCAGGAAAAAACGCATACGCCCTTTTTGGCCAAGGGCATCTTGTCGAGGTTTTGCCGCTTTTCCTGTGCTTTAAAGGCGATTCGAATCTCCCTCCTGAAATCTATTTCCTGCAATTCTTCCTTGCTTTCAAATCCTCTTCGTTGCCTTCCCTCAATATATTTGTGGACGAGAGTGATCATTTATAAGTCTGCAGGTTTGTGAATTGCAGTGCCCCTGAGCTCCATTTTTCAACTCGCTTTCTTGGGAGCTGGCCGCAAAAGCGCAGGATGGCTTCAGGCCCTATTCTGGTCCCGGGCGGCAGGCTGAGCCTGTGGTTAATTCTTCTTCCTGATGGGAAAATAGAGTGACCTGTGCCTGTCCCAACACCTAGAGCTAGTCTCTCATTGTTTTCCCCTCTTCCCGTTCATCCTCAGGACAAATTGCAACCTGTACGGAACAGGAGGTTAAAGGTGCTGATTCTCCAAGGAGGGAGATTGCTAGTAAAGCGGCTGGAATGGCGAACCCGAGCACAAGGAGATGAGAAATGAGGTGCGTTTTAGAAACCTTTCGCGATCACACGGTGTACCATCTTCTGGGTTTCTCATGCATGTTTTCGATGTAGGAAGATGCCCTTGAACCTGGAGATTTGGAACCCATGGGATGGGTACCACGCAGTATTACTTTAAAGGGTCTGCGTTTCCTCACCCAACCTCACCAAACCTCTCAGCCCCAAGAGTGTCCACCCTTATGTCTCAATCAGCTGTGGGTCTAGATATGGTCAATCCAGGTAGCATAACTGCCCCTAAACGAATTTTGTAAGAATTTCTCTCTCTTTCACTGTCTTTTTTGCACAGGTTTTTAAAAGTAATTGATGTTTATAATGGGGTTTAGCTGCTTTTCACTGCTGTGTTTATGTCACTTCACACCCACTTGACTCACTTACAGAGAGATATCAATACATAGGTTTTAAGATTCTTACTAGTCAGATATATTCTTGGGCCGTGAATAGGGGGTTTTGAGTCCAATTCACTGAGCAAGGAGTAGGTCTTGTCTAGTACATATTGGGTTTATGGAACGGTATTTGAGCTAATTTGAAACCCTTGTTTTATGCATCACCCCACCTCACCTTTCCCGTTAAGCAGCCATAGTGTGTTTTCTAAACGTGTGACTCTGTTCTGTTTTGTAATTCAGTTCAAGGGTAGCGGTTTTTTCATTCCCTCTATAAGTGATATCTTATGATAAGTGTCTTTTTCTGTGTGACTTATTTCACTTAGAATCGTCGTACCTAAATCCACTCATCATGCTGCTACTAGCCTTAGGACGTTGATTTCATGGCTGAGTGATATTCCATTGTACATAAGGACCACAACTTCTTTATCCATTTTTCTCTTTCCTGGGATATTTAAGGTGTAACGAAGTTGGAGGTTCTTGTCAACAGAGCAGCCCTAAACTTTGGGGTGCCTGTGTCTTGCTGGTTTTTAATTTTCCCACTTTATAGGCCCATGAGTGGAAGTGCCCTATGCTCTCTAAGCTGAGTTTTTTAGATGTTTCAGGACACACCGTACACTTCTTCAGAGTGGCTGTTGGCAATTTACATCCCTCCCATCATCGTAGCAAGGCTCCCGTTTCCTCATGGCCTGCCCTGCATTTCTGGTTTTGATACTTTATTCAGCATGGCCCTTTTGACCGATGGGAAGCGAGACTTCTTTTTAGCGCTGATTTGCCTTTCCAGGTTGCTTGGTTGGCCAAAAAGGGCGTATGCGTTTTTTCCTGAATATATTCAGGAAAAAACGCATACGCCCTTTTTGGCCAAGGGCATCTTGTCGAGGTTTTGCCGCTTTTCCTGTGCTTTAAAGGTGATTCGAATCTCCCTCCTGAAATCTATTTCCTGCAATTCTTCCTTGCTTTCAAATCCTCTTCGTTGCCTTCCCTCAATATATTTGTGGACGAGAGTGATCATTTATAAGTCTGCAGGTTTGTGAATTGCAGTGCCCCTGAGCTCCATTTTTCAACTCGCTTTCTTGGGAGCTGGCCGCAAAAGCGCAGGATGGCTTCAGGCCCTATTCTGGTCCCGGGCGGCAGGCTGAGCCTGTGGTTAATTCTTCTTCCTGATGGGAAAATAGAGTGACCTGTGCCTGTCCCAACACCTAGAGCTAGTCTCTCATTGTTTTCCCCTCTTCCCGTTCATCCTCAGGACAAATTGCAACCTGTACGGAACAGGAGGTTAAAGGTGCTGATTCTCCAAGGAGGGAGATTGCTAGTAAAGCGGCTGGAATGGCGAACCCGAGCACAAGGAGATGAGAAATGAGGTGCGTTTTAGAAACCTTTCGCGATCACACGGTGTACCATCTTCTGGGTTTCTCATGCATGTTTTCGATGTAGGAAGATGCCCTTGAACCTGGAGATTTGGAACCCATGGGATGGGTACCACGCAGTATTACTTTAAAGGGTCTGCGTTTCCTCACCCAACCTCACCAAACCTCTCAGCCCCAAGAGTGTCCACCCTTATGTCTCAATCAGCTGTGGGTCTAGATATGGTCAATCCAGGTAGCATAACTGCCCCTAAACGAATTTTGTAAGAATTTCTCTCTCTTTCACTGTCTTTTTTGCACAGGTTTTTAAAAGTAATTGATGTTTATAATGGGGTTTAGCTGCTTTTCACTGCTGTGTTTATGTCACTTCACACCCACTTGACTCACTTACAGAGAGATATCAATACATAGGTTTTAAGATTCTTACTAGTCAGATATATTCTTGGGCCGTGAATAGGGGGTTTTGAGTCCAATTCACTGAGCAAGGAGTAGGTCTTGTCTAGTACATATTGGGTTTATGGAACGGTATTTGAGCTAATTTGAAACCCTTGTTTTATGCATCACCCCACCTCACCTTTCCCGTTAAGCAGCCATAGTGTGTTTTCTAAACGTGTGACTCTGTTCTGTTTTGTAATTCAGTTCAAGGGTAGCGGTTTTTTCATTCCCTCTATAAGTGATATCTTATGATAAGTGTCTTTTTCTGTGTGACTTATTTCACTTAGAATCGTCGTACCTAAATCCACTCATCATGCTGCTACTAGCCTTAGGACGTTGATTTCATGGCTGAGTGATATTCCATTGTACATAAGGACCACAACTTCTTTATCCATTTTTCTCTTTCCTGGGATATTTAAGGTGTAACGATGTTGGAGGTTCTTTTCAACAGAGCAGGCCTAAACTTTGGGGTGCCTGTGTCTTGCTGGTTTTTAATTTTCCCACTTTATAGGCCCATGAGTGGAAGTGCCCTATGCTCTCTAAGCTGAGTTTTTTAGATGTTTCAGGACACACCGTACACTTCTCCAAAGTGGCTGTTGGCAATTTACATTCCGCCCATCATCGTAGCAAGGCTCCCGTTTCCTCATGGCCTGTCCTGCATTTCTGGTTTTGACACTTTATTCAGCATGGCCCTTTTGACCGATGGGAAGCGAGACTTCTTTGTAGCGCTGATTTGCCTTTCCAGGTTGCTTGGTTGGCCAAAAAGGGCGTATGCGTTTTTTCCTGAATATATTCAGGAAAAAACGCATACGCCCTTTTTGGCCAAGGGCATCTTGTCGAGGTTTTGCCGCTTTTCCTGTGCTTTAAAGGCGATTCGAATCTCCCTCCTGAAATCTATTTCCTGCAATTCTTCCTTGCTTTCAAATCCTCTTCGTTGCCTTCCCTCAATATATTTGTGGACGAGAGTGATCATTTATAAGTCTGCAGGTTTGTGAATTGCAGTGCCCCTGAGCTCCATTTTTCAACTCGCTTTCTTGGGAGCTGGCCGCAAAAGCGCAGGATGGCTTCAGGCCCTATTCTGGTCCCGGGCGGCAGGCTGAGCCTGTGGTTAATTCTTCTTCCTGATGGGAAAATAGAGTGACCTGTGCCTGTCCCAACACCTAGAGCTAGTCTCTCATTGGTTTCCCCTCTTCCCGTTCATCCTCAGGACAAATTGCAACCTGTACGGAACAGGAGGTTAAAGGTGCTGATTCTCCAAGGAGGGAGATTGCTAGTAAAGCGGCTGGAATGGCGAACCCGAGCACAAGGAGATGAGAAATGAGGTGCGTTTTAGAAACCTTTCGCGATCACACGGTGTACCATCTTCTGGGTTTCTCATGCATGTTTTCGATGTAGGAAGATGCCCTTGAACCTGGAGATTTGGAACCCATGGGATGGGTACCACGCAGTATTACTTTAAAGGGTCTGCGTTTCCTCACCCAACCTCACCAAACCTCTCAGCCCCAAGAGTGTCCACCCTTATGTCTCAATCAGCTGTGGGTCTAGATATGGTCAATCCAGGTAGCATAACTGCCCCTAAACGAATTTTGTAAGAATTTCTCTCTCTTTCACTGTCTTTTTTGCACAGGTTTTTAAAAGTAATTGATGTTTATAATGGGGTTTAGCTGCTTTTCACTGCTGTGTTTATGTCACTTCACACCCACTTGACTCACTTACAGAGAGATATCAATACATAGGTTTTAAGATTCTTACTAGTCAGATATATTCTTGGGCCGTGAATAGGGGGTTTTGAGTCCAATTCACTGAGCAAGGAGTAGGTCTTGTCTAGTACATATTGGGTTTATGGAACGGTATTTGAGCTAATTTGAAACCCTTGTTTTATGCATCACCCCACCTCACCTTTCCCGTTAAGCAGCCATAGTGTGTTTTCTAAACGTGTGACTCTGTTCTGTTTTGTAATTCAGTTCAAGGGTAGCGGTTTTTTCATTCCCTCTATAAGTGATATCTTATGATAAGTGTCTTTTTCTGTGTGACTTATTTCACTTAGAATCGTCGTACCTAAATCCACTCATCATGCTGCTACTAGCCTTAGGACGTTGATTTCATGGCTGAGTGATATTCCATTGTACATAAGGACCACAACTTCTTTATCCATTTTTCTCTTTCCTGGGATATTTAAGGTGTAACGATGTTGGAGGTTCTTTTCAACAGAGCAGGCCTAAACTTTGGGGTGCCTGTGTCTTGCTGGTTTTTAATTTTCCCACTTTATAGGCCCATGAGTGGAAGTGCCCTATGCTCTCTAAGCTGAGTTTTTTAGATGTTTCAGGACACACCGTACACTTCTCCAAAGTGGCTGTTGGCAATTTACATTCCGCCCATCATCGTAGCAAGGCTCCCGTTTCCTCATGGCCTGTCCTGCATTTCTGGTTTTGACACTTTATTCAGCATGGCCCTTTTGACCGATGGGAAGCGAGACTTCTTTGTAGCGCTGATTTGCCTTTCCAGGTTGCTTGGTTGGCCAAAAAGGGCGTATGCGTTTTTTCCTGAATATATTCAGGAAAAAACGCATACGCCATTTTTGGCCAAGGGCATCTTGTCGAGGTTTTGCCGCTTTTCCTGTGCTTTAAAGGCGATTTGAATCTCCCTCCTGAAATCTGTTTCCTGCAATTCTGCCTTGCTTTCAAATCCTCTTGGTTGCCTTCCCTCAATATATTTGTGCACGAGAGTGATCATTTATAAGTCTGCAGGTTTGTGAATTGCAGTGCCCCTGAGCTCCATTTTTCAACTCGCTTTCTTGGGAGCTGGCCGCAAAAGCGCAGGATTGCTTCAGGCCCTATTCTGGTCCCGGGCGGCAGGCTGAGCCTGTGGTTAATTCTTCTTCCTGATGGGAAAATAGAGTGACCTGTGCCTGTCCCAACACCTAGAGCTAGTCTCTCATTGTTTTCCCCTCTTCCCGTTCATCCTCAGGACAAATTGCAACCTGTACGGAACAGGAGGTTAAAGGTGCTGATTCTCCAAGGAGGGAGATTGCTAGTAAAGCAGCTGGAATGGCGAACCCGAGCACAAGGAGATGAGAAATGAGGTGCGTTTTAGAAACCTTTCGCGATCACACGGTGTACCATCTTCTGGGTTTCTCATGCATGTTTTCGATGTAGGAAGATGCCCTTGAACCTGGAGATTTGGAACCCATGGGATGGGTACCACGCAGTATTACTTTAAAGGGTCTGCGTTTCCTCACCCAACCTCACCAAACCTCTCAGCCCCAAGAGTGTCCACCCTTATGTCTCAATCAGCTGTGGGTCTAGATATGGTCAATCCAGGTAGCATAACTGCCCCTAAACGAATTTTGTAAGAATTTCTCTCTCTTTCACTGTCTTTTTTGCACAGGTTTTTAAAAGTAATTGATGTTTATAATGGGGTTTAGCTGCTTTTCACTGCTGTGTTTATGTCACTTCACACCCACTTGACTCACTTACAGAGAGATATCAATACATAGGTTTTAAGATTCTTACTAGTCAGATATATTCTTGGGCCGTGAATAGGGGGTTTTGAGTCCAATTCACTGAGCAAGGAGTAGGTCTTGTCTAGTACATATTGGGTTTATGGAACGGTATTTGAGCTAATTTGAAACCCTTGTTTTATGCATCACCCCACCTCACCTTTCCCGTTAAGCAGCCATAGTGTGTTTTCTAAACGTGTGACTCTGTTCTGTTTTGTAATTCAGTTCAAGGGTAGCGGTTTTTTCATTCCCTCTATAAGTGATATCTTATGATAAGTGTCTTTTTCTGTGTGACTTATTTCACTTAGAATCGTCGTACCTAAATCCACTCATCATGCTGCTACTAGCCTTATGACGTTGATTTCATGGCTGAGTGATATTCCATTGTACATAAGGACCACAACTTCTTTATCCATTTTTCTCTTTCCTGGGATATTTAAGGTGTAACGAAGTTGGAGGTTCTTGTCAACAGAGCAGCCCTAAACTTTGGGGTGCCTGTGTCTTGCTGGTTTTTAATTTTCCCACTTTATAGGCCCATGAGTGGAAGTGCCCTATGCTCTCTAAGCTGAGTTTTTTAGATGTTTCAGGACACACCGTACACTTCTTCAGAGTGGCTGTTGGCAATTTACATCCCTCCCATCATCGTAGCAAGGCTCCCGTTTCCTCATGGCCTGCCCTGCATTTCTGGTTTTGATACTTTATTCAGCATGGCCCTTTTGACCGATGGGAAGCGAGACTTCTTTGTAGCGCTGATTTGCCTTTCCAGGTTGCTTGGTTGGCCAAAAAGGGCGTATGCGTTTTTTCCTGAATATATTCAGGAAAAAACGCATACGCCCTTTTTGGCCAAGAGCATCTTGTCGAGGTTTTGCCGCTTTTCCTGTGCTTTAAAGGCGATTCGAATCTCCCTCCTGAAATCTATTTCCTGCAATTCTTCCTTGCTTTCAAATCCTCTTCGTTGCCTTCCCTCAATATATTTGTGGACGAGAGTGATCATTTATAAGTCTGCAGGTTTGTGAATTGCAGTGCCCCTGAGCTCCATTTTTCAACTCGCTTTCTTGGGAGCTGGCCGCAAAAGCGCAGGATGGCTTCAGGCCCTATTCTGGTCCCGGGCGGCAGGCTGAGCCTGTGGTTAATTCTTCTTCCTGATGGGAAAATAGAGTGACCTGTGCCTGTCCCAACACCTAGAGCTAGTCTCTCATTGTTTTCCCCTCTTCCCGTTCATCCTCAGGACAAATTGCAACCTGTACGGAACAGGAGGTTAAAGGTGCTGATTCTCCAAGGAGGGAGATTGCTATTAAAGCGGCTGGAATGGCGAACCCGAGCACAAGGAGATGAGAAATGAGGTGCGTTTTAGAAACCTTTCGCGATCACACGGTGTACCATCTTCTGCGTTTCTCATGCATGTTTTCGATGTAGGAAGATGCCCTTGAACCTGGAGATTTGGAACCCATGGGATGGGTACCACGCAGTATTACTTTAAAGGGTCTGCGTTTCCTCACCCAACCTCACCAAACCTCTCAGCCCCAAGAGTGTCCACCCTTATGTCTCAATCAGCTGTGGGTCTAGATATGGTCAATCCAGGTAGCATAACTGCCCCTAAACGAATTTTGTAAGAATTTCTCTCTCTTTCACTGTCTTTTTTGCACAGGTTTTTAAAAGTAATTGATGTTTATAATGGGGTTTAGCTGATTTTCACTGCTGTGTTTATGTCACTTCACACCCACTTGACTCACTTACAGAGAGATATCAATACATAGGTTTTAAGATTCTTACTAGTCAGATATATTCTTGGGCCGTGAATAGGGGGTTTTGAGTCCAATTCACTGAGCAAGGAGTAGGTCTTGTCTAGTACATATTGGGTTTATGGAACGGTATTTGAGCTAATTTGAAACCCTTGTTTTATGCATCACCCCACCTCACCTTTCCCGTTAAGCAGCCATAGTGTGTTTTCTAAACGTGTGACTCTGTTCTGTTTTGTAATTCAGTTCAAGGGTAGCGGTTTTTTCATTCCCTCTATAAGTGATATCTTATGATAAGTGTCTTTTTCTGTGTGACTTATTTCACTTAGAATCGTCGTACCTAAATCCACTCATCATGCTGCTACTAGCCTTATGACGTTGATTTCATGGCTGAGTGATATTCCATTGTACATAAGGACCACAACTTCTTTATCCATTTTTCTCTTTCCTGGGATATTTAAGGTGTAACGAAGTTGGAGGTTCTTGTCAACAGAGCAGCCCTAAACGTTGGGGTGCCTGTGTCTTGCTGGTTTTTAATTTTCCCACTTTATAAGCCCATGAGTGGAAGTGCCCTATGCTCTCTAAGCTGAGTTTTTTAGATGTTTCAGGACACACCGTACACTTCTTCAGAGTGGCTGTTGGCAATTTACATCCCTCCCATCATCGTAGCAAGGCTCCCGTTTCCTCATGGCCTGCCCTGCATTTCTGGTTTTGATACTTTATTCAGCATGGCCCTTTTGACCGATGGGAAGCGAGACTTCTTTGTAGCGCTGATTTGCCTTTCCAGGTTGCTTGGTTGGCCAAAAAGGGCGTATGCGTTTTTTCCTGAATATATTCAGGAAAAAACGCATACGCCCTTTTTGGCCAAGGGCATCTTGTCGAGGTTTTGCCGCTTTTCCTGTGCTTTAAAGGCGATTCGAATCTCCCTCCTGAAATCTATTTCCTGCAATTCTTCCTTGCTTTCAAATCCTCTTCGTTGCCTTCCCTCAATATATTTGTGGACGAGAGTGATCATTTATAAGTCTGCAGGTTTGTGAATTGCAGTGCCCCTGAGCTCCATTTTTCAACTCGCTTTCTTGGGAGCTGGCCGCAAAAGCGCAGGATGGCTTCAGGCCCTATTCTGGTCCCGGGCGGCAGGCTGAGCCTGTGGTTAATTCTTCTTCCTGATGGGAAAATAGAGTGACCTGTGCCTGTCCCAACACCTAGAGCTAGTCTCTCATTGGTTTCCCCTCTTCCCGTTCATCCTCAGGACAAATTGCAACCTGTACGGAACAGGAGGTTAAAGGTGCTGATTCTCCAAGGAGGGAGATTGCTAGTAAAGCGGCTGGAATGGCGAACCCGAGCACAAGGAGATGAGAAATGAGGTGCGTTTTAGAAACCTTTCGCGATCACACGGTGTACCATCTTCTGGGTTTCTCATGCATGTTTTCGATGTAGGAAGATGCCCTTGAACCTGGAGATTTGGAACCCATGGGATGGGTACCACGCAGTATTACTTTAAAGGGTCTGCGTTTCCTCACCCAACCTCACCAAACCTCTCAGCCCCAAGAGTGTCCACCCTTATGTCTCAATCAGCTGTGGGTCTAGATATGGTCAATCCAGGTAGCATAACTGCCCCTAAACGAATTTTGTAAGAATTTCTCTCTCTTTCACTGTCTTTTTTGCACAGGTTTTTAAAATAATTGATGTTTATAATGGGGTTTAGCTGCTTTTCACTGCTGTGTTTATGTCACTTCACACCCACTTGACTCACTTACAGAGAGATATCAATACATAGGTTTTAAGATTCTTACTAGTCAGATATATTCTTGGGCCGTGAATAGGGGGTTTTGAGTCCAATTCACTGAGCAAGGAGTAGGTCTTGTCTAGTACATATTGGGTTTATGGAACGGTATTTGAGCTAATTTGAAACCCTTGTTTTATGCATCACCCCACCTCACCTTTCCCGTTAAGCAGCCATAGTGTGTTTTCTAAACGTGTGACTCTGTTCTGTTTTGTAATTCAGTTCAAGGGTAGCGGTTTTTTCATTCCCTCTATAAGTGATATCTTATGATAAGTGTCTTTTTCTGTGTGACTTATTTCACTTAGAATCGTCGTACCTAAATCCACTCATCATGCTGCTACTAGCCTTAGGACGTTGATTTCATGGCTGAGTGATATTCCATTGTACATAAGGACCACAACTTCTTTATCCATTTTTCTCTTTCCTGGGATATTTAAGGTGTAACGATGTTGGAGGTTCTTTTCAACAGAGCAGGCCTAAACTTTGGGGTGCCTGTGTCTTGCTGGTTTTTAATTTTCCCACTTTATAGGCCCATGAGTGGAAGTGCCCTATGCTCTCTAAGCTGAGTTTTTTAGATGTTTCAGGACACACCGTACACTTCTCCAAAGTGGCTGTTGGCAATTTACATTCCGCCCATCATCGTAGCAAGGCTCCCGTTTCCTCATGGCCTGTCCTGCATTTCTGGTTTTGACACTTTATTCAGCATGGCCCTTTTGACCGATGGGAAGCGAGACTTCTTTGTAGCGCTGATTTGCCTTTCCAGGTTGCTTGGTTGGCCAAAAAGGGCGTATGCGTTTTTTCCTGAATATATTCAGGAAAAAACGCATACGCCCTTTTTGGCCAAGGGCATCTTGTCGAGGTTTTGCCGCTTTTCCTGTGCTTTAAAGGCGATTTGAATCTCCCTCCTGAAATCTGTTTCCTGCAATTCTGCCTTGCTTTCAAATCCTCTTGGTTGCCTTCCCTCAATATATTTGAGGACGAGAGTGATCATTTATAAGTCTGCAGGTTTGTGAATTGCAGTGCCCCTGAGCTCCATTTTTCAACTCGCTTTCTTGGGAGCTGGCCGCAAAAGCGCCGGATTGCTTCAGGCCCTATTCTGGTCCCGGGCGGCAGGCTGAGCCTGTGGTTAATTCTTCTTCCTGATGGGAAAATAGAGTGACCTGTGCCTGTCCCAACACCTAGAGCTAGTCTCTCATTGTTTTCCCCTCTTCCCGTTCATCCTCAGGACAAATTGCAACCTGTACGGAACAGGAGGTTAAAGGTGCTGATTCTCCAAGGAGGGAGATTGCTAGTAAAGCGGCTGGAATGGCGAACCCGAGCACAAGGAGATGAGAAATGAGGTGCGTTTTAGAAACCTTTCGCGATCACACGGTGTACCATCTTCTGGGTTTCTCATGCATGTTTTCGATGTAGGAAGATGCCCTTGAACCTGGAGATTTGGAACCCATGGGATGGGTACCACGCAGTATTACTTTAAAGGGTCTGCGTTTCCTCACCCAACCTCACCAAACCTCTCAGCCCCAAGAGTGTCCACCCTTATGTCTCAATCAGCTGTGGGTCTAGATATGGTCAATCCAGGTAGCATAACTGCCCCTAAACGAATTTTGTAAGAATTTCTCTCTCTTTCACTGTCTTTTTTGCACAGGTTTTTAAAAGTAATTGATGTTTATAATGGGGTTTAGCTGCTTTTCACTGCTGTGTTTATGTCACTTCACACCCACTTGACTCACTTACAGAGAGATATCAATACATAGGTTTTAAGATTCTTACTAGTCAGATATATTCTTGGGCCGTGAATAGGGGGTTTTGAGTCCAATTCACTGAGCAAGGAGTAGGTCTTGTCTAGTACATATTGGGTTTATGGAACGGTATTTGAGCTAATTTGAAACCCTTGTTTTATGCATCACCCCACCTCACCTTTCCCGTTAAGCAGCCATAGTGTGTTTTCTAAACGTGTGACTCTGTTCTGTTTTGTAATTCAGTTCAAGGGTAGCGGTTTTTTCATTCCCTCTATAAGTGATATCTTATGATAAGTGTCTTTTTCTGTGTGACTTATTTCACTTAGAATCGTCGTACCTAAATCCACTCATCATGCTGCTACTAGCCTTAGGACGTTGATTTCATGGCTGAGTGATATTCCATTGTACATAAGGACCACAACTTCTTTATCCATTTTTCTCTTTCCTGGGATATTTAAGGTGTAACGAAGTTGGAGGTTCTTGTCAACAGAGCAGCCCTAAACTTTGGGGTGCCTGTGTCTTGCTGGTTTTTAATTTTCCCACTTTATAGGCCCATGAGTGGAAGTGCCCTATGCTCTCTAAGCTGAGTTTTTTAGATGTTTCAGGACACACCGTACACTTCTTCAGAGTGGCTGTTGGCAATTTACATCCCTCCCATCATCGTAGCAAGGCTCCCGTTTCCTCATGGCCTGCCCTGCATTTCTGGTTTTGATACTTTATTCAGCATGGCCCTTTTGACCGATGGGAAGCGAGACTTCTTTGTAGCGCTGATTTGCCTTTCCAGGTTGCTTGGTTGGCCAAAAAGGGCGTATGCGTTTTTTCCTGAATATATTCAGGAAAAAACGCATACGCCCTTTTTGGCCAAGGGCATCTTGTCGAGGTTTTGCCGCTTTTCCTGTGCTTTAAAGGCGATTCGAATCTCCCTCCTGAAATCTATTTCCTGCAATTCTTCCTTGCTTTCAAATCCTCTTCGTTGCCTTCCCTCAATATATTTGTGGACGAGAGTGATCATTTATAAGTCTGCAGGTTTGTGAATTGCAGTGCCCCTGAGCTCCATTTTTCAACTCGCTTTCTTGGGAGCTGGCCGCAAAAGCGCAGGATGGCTTCAGGCCCTATTCTGGTCCCGGGCGGCAGGCTGAGCCTGTGGTTAATTCTTCTTCCTGATGGGAAAATAGAGTGACCTGTGCCTGTCCCAACACCTAGAGCTAGTCTCTCATTGGTTTCCCCTCTTCCCGTTCATCCTCAGGACAAATTGCAACCTGTACGGAACAGGAGGTTAAAGGTGCTGATTCTCCAAGGAGGGAGATTGCTAGTAAAGCGGCTGGAATGGCGAACCCGAGCACAAGGAGATGAGAAATGAGGTGCGTTTTAGAAACCTTTCGCGATCACACGGTGTACCATCTTCTGGGTTTCTCATGCATGTTTTCGATGTAGGAAGATGCCCTTGAACCTGGAGATTTGGAACCCATGGGATGGGTACCACGCAGTATTACTTTAAAGGGTCTGCGTTTCCTCACCCAACCTCACCAAACCTCTCAGCCCCAAGAGTGTCCACCCTTATGTCTCAATCAGCTGTGGGTCTAGATATGGTCAATCCAGGTAGCATAACTGCCCCTAAACGAATTTTGTAAGAATTTCTCTCTCTTTCACTGTCTTTTTTGCACAGGTTTTTAAAATAATTGATGTTTATAATGGGGTTTAGCTGCTTTTCACTGCTGTGTTTATGTCACTTCACACCCACTTGACTCACTTACAGAGAGATATCAATACATAGGTTTTAAGATTCTTACTAGTCAGATATATTCTTGGGCCGTGAATAGGGGGTTTTGAGTCCAATTCACTGAGCAAGGAGTAGGTCTTGTCTAGTACATATTGGGTTTATGGAACGGTATTTGAGCTAATTTGAAACCCTTGTTTTATGCATCACCCCACCTCACCTTTCCCGTTAAGCAGCCATAGTGTGTTTTCTAAACGTGTGACTCTGTTCTGTTTTGTAATTCAGTTCAAGGGTAGCGGTTTTTTCATTCCCTCTATAAGTGATATCTTATGATAAGTGTCTTTTTCTGTGTGACTTATTTCACTTAGAATCGTCGTACCTAAATCCACTCATCATGCTGCTACTAGCCTTAGGACGTTGATTTCATGGCTGAGTGATATTCCATTGTACATAAGGACCACAACTTCTTTATCCATTTTTCTCTTTCCTGGGATATTTAAGGTGTAACGATGTTGGAGGTTCTTTTCAACAGAGCAGGCCTAAACTTTGGGGTGCCTGTGTCTTGCTGGTTTTTAATTTTCCCACTTTATAGGCCCATGAGTGGAAGTGCCCTATGCTCTCTAAGCTGAGTTTTTTAGATGTTTCAGGACACACCGTACACTTCTCCAAAGTGGCTGTTGGCAATTTACATTCCGCCCATCATCGTAGCAAGGCTCCCGTTTCCTCATGGCCTGTCCTGCATTTCTGGTTTTGACACTTTATTCAGCATGGCCCTTTTGACCGATGGGAAGCGAGACTTCTTTGTAGCGCTGATTTGCCTTTCCAGGTTGCTTGGTTGGCCAAAAAGGGCGTATGCGTTTTTTCCTGAATATATTCAGGAAAAAACGCATACGCCCTTTTTGGCCAAGGGCATCTTGTCGAGGTTTTGCCGCTTTTCCTGTGCTTTAAAGGCGATTCGAATCTCCCTCCTGAAATCTATTTCCTGCAATTCTTCCTTGCTTTCAAATCCTCTTCGTTGCCTTCCCTCAATATATTTGTGGACGAGAGTGATCATTTATAAGTCTGCAGGTTTGTGAATTGCAGTGCCCCTGAGCTCCATTTTTCAACTCGCTTTCTTGGGAGCTGGCCGCAAAAGCGCAGGATGGCTTCAGGCCCTATTCTGGTCCCGGGCGGCAGGCTGAGCCTGTGGTTAATTCTTCTTCCTGATGGGAAAATAGAGTGACCTGTGCCTGTCCCAACACCTAGAGCTAGTCTCTCATTGTTTTCCCCTCTTCCCGTTCATCCTCAGGACAAATTGCAACCTGTACGGAACAGGAGGTTAAAGGTGCTGATTCTCCAAGGAGGGAGATTGCTAGTAAAGCGGCTGGAATGGCGAACCCGAGCACAAGGAGATGAGAAATGAGGTGCGTTTTAGAAACCTTTCGCGATCACACGGTGTACCATCTTCTGGGTTTCTCATGCATGTTTTCGATGTAGGAAGATGCCCTTGAACCTGGAGATTTGGAACCCATGGGATGGGTACCACGCAGTATTACTTTAAAGGGTCTGCGTTTCCTCACCCAACCTCACCAAACCTCTCAGCCCCAAGAGTGTCCACCCTTATGTCTCAATCAGCTGTGGGTCTAGATATGGTCAATCCAGGTAGCATAACTGCCCCTAAACGAATTTTGTAAGAATTTCTCTCTCTTTCACTGTCTTTTTTGCACAGGTTTTTAAAAGTAATTGATGTTTATAATGGGGTTTAGCTGCTTTTCACTGCTGTGTTTATGTCACTTCACACCCACTTGACTCACTTACAGAGAGATATCAATACATAGGTTTTAAGATTCTTACTAGTCAGATATATTCTTGGGCCGTGAATAGGGGGTTTTGAGTCCAATTCACTGAGCAAGGAGTAGGTCTTGTCTAGTACATATTGGGTTTATGGAACGGTATTTGAGCTAATTTGAAACCCTTGTTTTATGCATCACCCCACCTCACCTTTCCCGTTAAGCAGCCATAGTGTGTTTTCTAAACGTGTGACTCTGTTCTGTTTTGTAATTCAGTTCAAGGGTAGCGGTTTTTTCATTCCCTCTATAAGTGATATCTTATGATAAGTGTCTTTTTCTGTGTGACTTATTTCACTTAGAATCGTCGTACCTAAATCCACTCATCATGCTGCTACTAGCCTTATGACGTTGATTTCATGGCTGAGTGATATTCCATTGTACATAAGGACCACAACTTCTTTATCCATTTTTCTCTTTCCTGGGATATTTAAGGTGTAACGAAGTTGGAGGTTCTTGTCAACAGAGCAGCCCTAAACTTTGGGGTGCCTGTGTCTTGCTGGTTTTTAATTTTCCCACTTTATAGGCCCATGAGTGGAAGTGCCCTATGCTCTTTAAGCTGAGTTTTTTAGATGTTTCAGGACACACCGTACACTTCTTCAGAGTGGCTGTTGGCAATTTACATCCCTCCCATCATCGTAGCAAGGCTCCCGTTTCCTCATGGCCTGCCCTGCATTTCTGGTTTTGAGACTTTATTCAGCATGGCCCTTTTTACCGATGGGAAGCGAGACTTCTTTGTAGCGCTGATTTGCCTTTCCAGGTTGCTTGGTTGGCCAAAAAGGGCGTATGCGTTTTTTCCTGAATATATTCAGGAAAAAACGCATACGCCCTTTTTGGCCAAGGGCATCTTGTCGAGGTTTTGCCGCTTTTCCTGTGCTATAAAGGCGATTCGAATCTCCCTCCTGAAATCTATTTCCTGCAATTCTTCCTTGCTTTCAAATCCTCTTCGTTGCCTTCCCTCAATATATTTGTGGACGAGAGTGATCATTTATAAGTCTGCAGGTTTGTGAATTGCAGTGCCCCTGAGCTCCATTTTTCAACTCGCTTTCTTGGGAGCTGGCCGCAAAAGCGCAGGATGGCTTCAGGCCCTATTCTGGTCCCGGGCGGCAGGCTGAGCCTGTGGTTAATTCTTCTTCCTGATGGGAAAATAGAGTGACCTGTGCCTGTCCCAACACCTAGAGCTAGTCTCTCATTGTTTTCCCCTCTTCCCGTTCATCCTCAGGACAAATTGCAACCTGTACGGAACAGGAGGTTAAAGGTGCTGATTCTCCAAGGAGGGAGATTGCTAGTAAAGCGGCTGGAATGGCGAACCCGAGCACAAGGAGATGAGAAATGAGGTGCGTTTTAGAAACCTTTCGCGATCACACGGTGTACCATCTTCTGGGTTTCTCATGCATGTTTTCGATGTAGGAAGATGCCCTTGAACCTGGAGATTTGGAACCCATGGGATGGGTACCACGCAGTATTACTTTAAAGGGTCTGCGTTTCCTCACCCAACCTCACCAAACCTCTCAGCCCCAAGAGTGTCCACCCTTATGTCTCAATCAGCTGTGGGTCTAGATATGGTCAATCCAGGTAGCATAACTGCCCCTAAACGAATTTTGTAAGAATTTCTCTCTCTTTCACTGTCTTTTTTGCACAGGTTTTTAAAAGTAATTGATGTTTATAATGGGGTTTAGCTGCTTTTCACTGCTGTGTTTATGTCACTTCACACCCACTTGACTCACTTACAGAGAGATATCAATACATAGGTTTTAAGATTCTTACTAGTCAGATATATTCTTGGGCCGTGAATAGGGGGTTTTGAGTCCAATTCACTGAGCAAGGAGTAGGTCTTGTCTAGTACATATTGGGTTTATGGAACGGTATTTGAGCTAATTTGAAACCCTTGTTTTATGCATCACCCCACCTCACCTTTCCCGTTAAGCAGCCATAGTGTGTTTTCTAAACGTGTGACTCTGTTCTGTTTTGTAATTCAGTTCAAGGGTAGCGGTTTTTTCATTCCCTCTATAAGTGATATCTTATGATAAGTGTCTTTCTCTGTGTGACTTATTTCACTTAGAATCGTCGTACCTAAATCCACTCATCATGCTGCTACTAGCCTTATGACGTTGATTTCATGGCTGAGTGATATTCCATTGTACATAAGGACCACAACTTCTTTATCCATTTTTCTCTTTCCTGGGATATTTAAGGTGTAACGAAGTTGGAGGTTCTTGTCAACAGAGCAGCCCTAAACTTTGGGGTGCCTGTGTCTTGCTGGTTTTTAATTTTCCCACTTTATAGGCCCATGAGTGGAAGTGCCCTATGCTCTCTAAGCTGAGTTTTTTAGATGTTTCAGGACACACCGTACACTTCTTCAGAGTGGCTGTTGGCAATTTACATCCCTCCCATCATCGTAGCAAGGCTCCCGTTTCCTCATGGCCTGCCCTGCATTTCTGGTTTTGATACTTTATTCAGCATGGCCCTTTTGACCGATGGGAAGCGAGACTTCTTTGTAGCGCTGATTTGCCTTTCCAGGTTGCTTGGTTGGCCAAAAAGGGCGTATGCGTTTTTTCCTGAATATATTCAGGAAAAAACGCATACGCCCTTTTTGGCCAAGGGCATCTTGTCGAGGTTTTGCCGCTTTTCCTGTGCTATAAAGGCGATTCGAATCTCCCTCCTGAAATCTATTTCCTGCAATTCTTCCTTGCTTTCAAATCCTCTTCGTTGCCTTCCCTCAATATATTTGTGGACGAGAGTGATCATTTATAAGTCTGCAGGTTTGTGAATTGCAGTGCCCCTGAGCTCCATTTTTCAACTCGCTTTCTTGGGAGCTGGCCGCAAAAGCGCAGGATGGCTTCAGGCCCTATTCTGGTCCCGGGCGGCAGGCTGAGCCTGTGGTTAATTCTTCTTCCTGATGGGAAAATAGAGTGACCTGTGCCTGTCCCAACACCTAGAGCTAGTCTCTCATTGTTTTCCCCTCTTCCCGTTCATCCTCAGGACAAATTGCAACCTGTACGGAACAGGAGGTTAAAGGTGCTGATTCTCCAAGGAGGGAGATTGCTAGTAAAGCGGCTGGAATGGCGAACCCGAGCACAAGGAGATGAGAAATGAGGTGCGTTTTAGAAACCTTTCGCGATCACACGGTGTACCATCTTCTGGGTTTCTCATGCATGTTTTCGATGTAGGAAGATGCCCTTGAACCTGGAGATTTGGAACCCATGGGATGGGTACCACGCAGTATTACTTTAAAGGGTCTGCGTTTCCTCACCCAACCTCACCAAACCTCTCAGCCCCAAGAGTGTCCACCCTTATGTCTCAATCAGCTGTGGGTCTAGATATGGTCAATCCAGGTAGCATAACTGCCCCTAAACGAATTTTGTAAGAATTTCTCTCTCTTTCACTGTCTTTTTTGCACAGGTTTTTAAAAGTAATTGATGTTTATAATGGGGTTTAGCTGCTTTTCACTGCTGTGTTTATGTCACTTCACACCCACTTGACTCACTTACAGAGAGATATCAATACATAGGTTTTAAGATTCTTACTAGTCAGATATATTCTTGGGCCGTGAATAGGGGGTTTTGAGTCCAATTCACTGAGCAAGGAGTAGGTCTTGTCTAGTACATATTGGGTTTATGGAACGGTATTTGAGCTAATTTGAAACCCTTGTTTTATGCATCACCCCACCTCACCTTTCCCGTTAAGCAGCCATAGTGTGTTTTCTAAACGTGTGACTCTGTTCTGTTTTGTAATTCAGTTCAAGGGTAGCGGTTTTTTCATTCCCTCTATAAGTGATATCTTATGATAAGTGTCTTTTTCTGTGTGACTTATTTCACTTAGAATCGTCGTACCTAAATCCACTCATCATGCTGCTACTAGCCTTAGGACGTTGATTTCATGGCTGAGTGATATTCCATTGTACATAAGGACCACAACTTCTTTATCCATTTTTCTCTTTCCTGGGATATTTAAGGTGTAACGAAGTTGGAGGTTCTTGTCAACAGAGCAGCCCTAAACTTTGGGGTGCCTGTGTCTTGCTGGTTTTTAATTTTCCCACTTTATAGGCCCATGAGTGGAAGTGTCCTATGCTCTCTAAGCTGAGTTTTTTAGATGTTTCAGGACACACCGTACACTTCTTCAGAGTGGCTGTTGGCAATTTACATCCCTCCCATCATCGTAGCAAGGCTCCCGTTTCCTCATGGCCTGCCCTGCATTTCTGGTTTTGATACTTTATTCAGCATGGCCCTTTTGACCGATGGGAAGCGAGACTTCTTTGTAGCGCTGATTTGCCTTTCCAGGTTGCTTGGTTGGCCAAAAAGGGCGTATGCGTTTTTTCCTGAATATATTCAGGAAAAAACGCATACGCCCTTTTTGGCCAAGAGCATCTTGTCGAGGTTTTGCCGCTTTTCCTGTGCTTTAAAGGCGATTCGAATCTCCCTCCTGAAATCTATTTCCTGCAATTCTTCCTTGCTTTCAAATCCTCTTCGTTGCCTTCCCTCAATATATTTGTGGACGAGAGTGATCATTTATAAGTCTGCAGGTTTGTGAATTGCAGTGCCCCTGAGCTCCATTTTTCAACTCGCTTTCTTGGGAGCTGGCCGCAAAAGCGCAGGATGGCTTCAGGCCCTATTCTGGTCCCGGGCGGCAGGCTGAGCCTGTGGTTAATTCTTCTTCCTGATGGGAAAATAGAGTGACCTGTGCCTGTCCCAACACCTAGAGCTAGTCTCTCATTGTTTTCCCCTCTTCCCGTTCATCCTCAGGACAAATTGCAACCTGTACGGAACAGGAGGTTAAAGGTGCTGATTCTCCAAGGAGGGAGATTGCTATTAAAGCGGCTGGAATGGCGAACCCGAGCACAAGGAGATGAGAAATGAGGTGCGTTTTAGAAACCTTTCGCGATCACACGGTGTACCATCTTCTGGGTTTCTCATGCATGTTTTCGATGTAGGAAGATGCCCTTGAACCTGGAGATTTGGAACCCATGGGATGGGTACCACGCAGTATTACTTTAAAGGGTGTGCGTTTCCTCACCCAACCTCACCAAACCTCTCAGCCCCAAGAGTGTCCACCCTTATGTCTCAATCAGCTGTGGGTCTAGATATGGTCAATCCAGGTAGCATAACTGCCCCTAAACGAATTTTGTAAGAATTTCTCTCTCTTTCACTGTCTTTTTTGCACAGGTTTTTAAAAGTAATTGATGTTTATAATGGGGTTTAGCTGCTTTTCACTGCTGTGTTTATGTCACTTCACACCCACTTGACTCACTTACAGAGAGATATCAATACATAGGTTTTAAGATTCTTACTAGTCAGATATATTCTTGGGCCGTGAATAGGGGGTTTTGAGTCCAATTCACTGAGCAAGGAGTAGGTCTTGTCTAGTACATATTGGGTTTATGGAACGGTATTTGAGCTAATTTGAAACCCTTGTTTTATGCATCACCCCACCTCACCTTTCCCGTTAAGCAGCCATAGTGTGTTTTCTAAACGTGTGACTCTGTTCTGTTTTGTAATTCAGTTCAAGGGTAGCGGTTTTTTCATTCCCTCTATAAGTGATATCTTATGATAAGTGTCTTTTTCTGTGTGACTTATTTCACTTAGAATCGTCGTACCTAAATCCACTCATCATGCTGCTACTAGCCTTAGGACGTTGATTTCATGGCTGAGTGATATTCCATTGTACATAAGGACCACAACTTCTTTATCCATTTTTCTCTTTCCTGGGATATTTAAGGTGTAACGAAGTTGGAGGTTCTTGTCAACAGAGCAGCCCTAAACGTTGGGGTGCCTGTGTCTTGCTGGTTTTTAATTTTCCCACTTTATAGGCCCATGAGTGGAAGTGCCCTATGCTCTCTAAGCTGAGTTTTTTAGATGTTTCAGGACACACCGTACACTTCTTCAGAGTGGCTGTTGGCAATTTACATCCCTCCCATCATCGTAGCAAGGCTCCCGTTTCCTCATGGCCTGCCCTGCATTTCTGGTTTTGATACTTTATTCAGCATGGCCCTTTTGACCGATGGGAAGCGAGACTTCTTTGTAGCGCTGATTTGCCTTTCCAGGTTGCTTGGTTGGCCAAAAAGGGCGTATGCGTTTTTTCCTGAATATATTCAGGAAAAAACGCATACGCCCTTTTTGGCCAAGGGCATCTTGTCGAGGTTTTGCCGCTTTTCCTGTGCTTTAAAGGCGATTCGAATCTCCCTCCTGAAATCTATTTCCTGCAATTCTTCCTTGCTTTCAAATCCTCTTCGTTGCCTTCCCTCAATATATTTGTGGACGAGAGTGATCATTTATAAGTCTGCAGGTTTGTGAATTGCAGTGCCCCTGAGCTCCATTTTTCAACTCGCTTTCTTGGGAGCTGGCCGCAAAAGCGCAGGATGGCTTCAGGCCCTATTCTGGTCCCCGGCGGCAGGCTGAGCCTGTGGTTAATTCTTCTTCCTGATGGGAAAATAGAGTGACCTGTGCCTGTCCCAACACCTAGAGCTAGTCTCTCATTGGTTTCCCCTCTTCCCGTTCATCCTCAGGACAAATTGCAACCTGTACGGAACAGGAGGTTAAAGGTGCTGATTCTCCAAGGAGGGAGATTGCTAGTAAAGCGGCTGGAATGGCGAACCCGAGCACAAGGAGATGAGAAATGAGGTGCGTTTTAGAAACCTTTCGCGATCACACGGTGTACCATCTTCTGGGTTTCTCATGCATGTTTTCGATGTAGGAAGATGCCCTTGAACCTGGAGATTTGGAACCCATGGGATGGGTACCACGCAGTATTACTTTAAAGGGTCTGCGTTTCCTCACCCAACCTCACCAAACCTCTCAGCCCCAAGAGTGTCCACCCTTATGTCTCAATCAGCTGTGGGTCTAGATATGGTCAATCCAGGTAGCATAACTGCCCCTAAACGAATTTTGTAAGAATTTCTCTCTCTTTCACTGTCTTTTTTGCACAGGTTTTTAAAATAATTGATGTTTATAATGGGGTTTAGCTGCTTTTCACTGCTGTGTTTATGTCACTTCACACCCACTTGACTCACTTACAGAGAGATATCAATACATAGGTTTTAAGATTCTTACTAGTCAGATATATTCTTGGGCCGTGAATAGGGGGTTTTGAGTCCAATTCACTGAGCAAGGAGTAGGTCTTGTCTAGTACATATTGGGTTTATGGAACGGTATTTGAGCTAATTTGAAACCCTTGTTTTATGCATCACCCCACCTCACCTTTCCCGTTAAGCAGCCATAGTGTGTTTTCTAAACGTGTGACTCTGTTCTGTTTTGTAATTCAGTTCAAGGGTAGCGGTTTTTTCATTCCCTCTATAAGTGATATCTTATGATAAGTGTCTTTTTCTGTGTGACTTATTTCACTTAGAATCGTCGTACCTAAATCCACTCATCATGCTGCTACTAGCCTTAGGACGTTGATTTCATGGCTGAGTGATATTCCATTGTACATAAGGACCACAACTTCTTTATCCATTTTTCTCTTTCCTGGGATATTTAAGGTGTAACGAAGTTGGAGGTTCTTGTCAACAGAGCAGCCCTAAACGTTGGGGTGCCTGTGTCTTGCTGGTTTTTAATTTTCCCACTTTATAAGCCCATGAGTGGAAGTGCCCTATGCTCTCTAAGCTGAGTTTTTTAGATGTTTCAGGACACACCGTACACTTCTTCAGAGTGGCTGTTGGCAATTTACATCCCTCCCATCATCGTAGCAAGGCTCCCGTTTCCTCATGGCCTGCCCTGCATTTCTGGTTTTGATACTTTATTCAGCATGGCCCTTTTGACCGATGGGAAGCGAGACTTCTTTGTAGCGCTGATTTGCCTTTCCAGGTTGCTTGGTTGGCCAAAAAGGGCGTATGCGTTTTTTCCTGAATATATTCAGGAAAAAACGCATACGCCCTTTTTGGCCAAGGGCATCTTGTCGAGGTTTTGCCGCTTTTCCTGTGCTTTAAAGGCGATTCGAATCTCCCTCCTGAAATCTATTTCCTGCAATTCTTCCTTGCTTTCAAATCCTCTTCGTTGCCTTCCCTCAATATATTTGTGGACGAGAGTGATCATTTATAAGTCTGCAGGTTTGTGAATTGCAGTGCCCCTGAGCTCCATTTTTCAACTCGCTTTCTTGGGAGCTGGCCGCAAAAGCGCAGGATGGCTTCAGGCCCTATTCTGGTCCCCGGCGGCAGGCTGAGCCTGTGGTTAATTCTTCTTCCTGATGGGAAAATAGAGTGACCTGTGCCTGTCCCAACACCTAGAGCTAGTCTCTCATTGGTTTCCCCTCTTCCCGTTCATCCTCAGGACAAATTGCAACCTGTACGGAACAGGAGGTTAAAGGTGCTGATTCTCCAAGGAGGGAGATTGCTAGTAAAGCGGCTGGAATGGCGAACCCGAGCACAAGGAGATGAGAAATGAGGTGCGTTTTAGAAACCTTTCGCGATCACACGGTGTACCATCTTCTGGGTTTCTCATGCATGTTTTCGATGTAGGAAGATGCCCTTGAACCTGGAGATTTGGAACCCATGGGATGGGTACCACGCAGTATTACTTTAAAGGGTCTGCGTTTCCTCACCCAACCTCACCAAACCTCTCAGCCCCAAGAGTGTCCACCCTTATGTCTCAATCAGCTGTGGGTCTAGATATGGTCAATCCAGGTAGCATAACTGCCCCTAAACGAATTTTGTAAGAATTTCTCTCTCTTTCACTGTCTTTTTTGCACAGGTTTTTAAAAGTAATTGATGTTTATAATGGGGTTTAGCTGCTTTTCACTGCTGTGTTTATGTCACTTCACACCCACTTGACTCACTTACAGAGAGATATCAATACATAGGTTTTAAGATTCTTACTAGTCAGATATATTCTTGGGCCGTGAATAGGGGGTTTTGAGTCCAATTCACTGAGCAAGGAGTAGGTCTTGTCTAGTACATATTGGGTTTATGGAACGGTATTTGAGCTAATTTGAAACCCTTGTTTTATGCATCACCCCACCTCACCTTTCCCGTTAAGCAGCCATAGTGTGTTTTCTAAACGTGTGACTCTGTTCTGTTTTGTAATTCAGTTCAAGGGTAGCGGTTTTTTCATTCCCTCTATAAGTGATATCTTATGATAAGTGTCTTTTTCTGTGTGACTTATTTCACTTAGAATCGTCGTACCTAAATCCACTCATCATGCTGCTACTAGCCTTAGGACGTTGATTTCATGGCTGAGTGATATTCCATTGTACATAAGGACCACAACTTCTTTATCCATTTTTCTCTTTCCTGGGATATTTAAGGTGTAACGAAGTTGGAGGTTCTTGTCAACAGAGCAGCCCTAAACTTTGGGGTGCCTGTGTCTTGCTGGTTTTTAATTTTCCCACTTTATAGGCCCATGAGTGGAAGTGCCCTATGCTCTCTAAGCTGAGTTTTTTAGATGTTTCAGGACACACCGTACACTTCTTCAGAGTGGCTGTTGGCAATTTACATCCCTCCCATCATCGTAGCAAGGCTCCCGTTTCCTCATGGCCTGCCCTACATTTCTGGTTTTGATACTTTATTCAGCATGGCCCTTTTGACCGATGGGAAGCGAGACTTCTTTGTAGCGCTGATTTGCCTTTCCAGGTTGCTTGGTTGGCCAAAAAGGGCGTATGCGTTTTTTCCTGAATATATTCAGGAAAAAACGCATACGCCCTTTTTGGCCAAGGGCATCTTGTCGAGGTTTTGCCGCTTTTCCTGTGCTTTAAAGGCGATTCGAATCTCCCTCCTGAAATCTATTTCCTGCAATTCTTCCTTGCTTTCAAATCCTCTTCGTTGCCTTCCCTCAATATATTTGTGGACGAGAGTGATCATTTATAAGTCTGCAGGTTTGTGAATTGCAGTGCCCCTGAGCTCCATTTTTCAACTCGCTTTCTTGGGAGCTGGCCGCAAAAGCGCAGGATGGCTTCAGGCCCTATTCTGGTCCCGGGCGGCAGGCTGAGCCTGTGGTTAATTCTTCTTCCTGATGGGAAAATAGAGTGACCTGTGCCTGTCCCAACACCTAGAGCTAGTCTCTCATTGTTTTCCCCTCTTCCCGTTCATCCTCAGGACAAATTGCAACCTGTACGGAACAGGAGGTTAAAGGTGCTGATTCTCCAAGGAGGGAGATTGCTAGTAAAGCGGCTGGAATGGCGAACCCGAGCACAAGGAGATGAGAAATGAGGTGCGTTTTAGAAACCTTTCGCGATCACACGGTGTACCATCTTCTGGGTTTCTCATGCATGTTTTCGATGTAGGAAGATGCCCTTGAACCTGGAGATTTGGAACCCATGGGATGGGTACCACGCAGTATTACTTTAAAGGGTCTGCGTTTCCTCACCCAACCTCACCAAACCTCTCAGCCCCAAGAGTGTCCACCCTTATGTCTCAATCAGCTGTGGGTCTAGATATGGTCAATCCAGGTAGCATAACTGCCCCTAAACGAATTTTGTAAGAATTTCTCTCTCTTTCACTGTCTTTTTTGCACAGGTTTTTAAAAGTAATTGATGTTTATAATGGGGTTTAGCTGCTTTTCACTGCTGTGTTTATGTCACTTCACACCCACTTGACTCACTTACAGAGAGATATCAATACATAGGTTTTAAGATTCTTACTAGTCAGATATATTCTTGGGCCGTGAATAGGGGGTTTTGAGTCCAATTCACTGAGCAAGGAGTAGGTCTTGTCTAGTACATATTGGGTTTATGGAACGGTATTTGAGCTAATTTGAAACCCTTGTTTTATGCATCACCCCACCTCACCTTTCCCGTTAAGCAGCCATAGTGTGTTTTCTAAACGTGTGACTCTGTTCTGTTTTGTAATTCAGTTCAAGGGTAGCGGTTTTTTCATTCCCTCTATAAGTGATATCTTATGATAAGTGTCTTTTTCTGTGTGACTTATTTCACTTAGAATCGTCGTACCTAAATCCACTCATCATGCTGCTACTAGCCTTAGGACGTTGATTTCATGGCTGAGTGATATTCCATTGTACATAAGGACCACAACTTCTTTATCCATTTTTCTCTTTCCTGGGATATTTAAGGTGTAACGAAGTTGGAGGTTCTTGTCAACAGAGCAGCCCTAAACTTTGGGGTGCCTGTGTCTTGCTGGTTTTTAATTTTCCCACTTTATAGGCCCATGAGTGGAAGTGCCCTATGCTCTCTAAGCTGAGTTTTTTAGATGTTTCAGGACACACCGTACACTTCTTCAGAGTGGCTGTTGGCAATTTACATCCCTCCCATCATCGTAGCAAGGCTCCCGTTTCCTCATGGCCTGCCCTACATTTCTGGTTTTGATACTTTATTCAGCATGGCCCTTTTGACCGATGGGAAGCGAGACTTCTTTGTAGCGCTGATTTGCCTTTCCAGGTTGCTTGGTGGGCCAAAAAGGGCGTATGCGTTTTTTCCTGAATATATTCAGGAAAAAACGCATACGCCCTTTTTGGCCAAGGGCATCTTGTCGAGGTTTTGCCGCTTTTCCTGTGCTTTAAAGGCGATTCGAATCTCCCTCCTGAAATCTATTTCCTGCAATTCTTCCTTGCTTTCAAATCCTCTTCGTTGCCTTCCCTCAATATATTTGTGGACGAGAGTGATCATTTATAAGTCTGCAGGTTTGTGAATTGCAGTGCCCCTGAGCTCCATTTTTCAACTCGCTTTCTTGGGAGCTGGCCGCAAAAGCGCAGGATGGCTTCAGGCCCTATTCTGGTCCCGGGCGGCAGGCTGAGCCTGTGGTTAATTCTTCTTCCTGATGGGAAAATAGAGTGACCTGTGCCTGTCCCAACACCTAGAGCTAGTCTCTCATTGTTTTCCCCTCTTCCCGTTCATCCTCAGGACAAATTGCAACCTGTACGGAACAGGAGGTTAAAGGTGCTGATTCTCCAAGGAGGGAGATTGCTAGTAAAGCGGCTGGAATGGCGAACCCGAGCACAAGGAGATGAGAAATGAGGTGCGTTTTAGAAACCTTTCGCGATCACACGGTGTACCATCTTCTGGGTTTCTCATGCATGTTTTCGATGTAGGAAGATGCCCTTGAACCTGGAGATTTGGAACCCATGGGATGGGTACCACGCAGTATTACTTTAAAGGGTCTGCGTTTCCTCACCCAACCTCACCAAACCTCTCAGCCCCAAGAGTGTCCACCCTTATGTCTCAATCAGCTGTGGGTCTAGATATGGTCAATCCAGGTAGCATAACTGCCCCTAAACGAATTTTGTAAGAATTTCTCTCTCTTTCACTGTCTTTTTTGCACAGGTTTTTAAAAGTAATTGATGTTTATAATGGGGTTTAGCTGCTTTTCACTGCTGTGTTTATGTCACTTCACACCCACTTGACTCACTTACAGAGAGATATCAATACATAGGTTTTAAGATTCTTACTAGTCAGATATATTCTTGGGCCGTGAATAGGGGGTTTTGAGTCCAATTCACTGAGCAAGGAGTAGGTCTTGTCTAGTACATATTGGGTTTATGGAACGGTATTTGAGCTAATTTGAAACCCTTGTTTTATGCATCACCCCACCTCACCTTTCCCGTTAAGCAGCCATAGTGTGTTTTCTAAACGTGTGACTCTGTTCTGTTTTGTAATTCAGTTCAAGGGTAGCGGTTTTTTCATTCCCTCTATAAGTGATATCTTATGATAAGTGTCTTTTTCTGTGTGACTTATTTCACTTAGAATCGTCGTACCTAAATCCACTCATCATGCTGCTACTAGCCTTAGGACGTTGATTTCATGGCTGAGTGATATTCCATTGTACATAAGGACCACAACTTCTTTATCCATTTTTCTCTTTCCTGGGATATTTAAGGTGTAACGAAGTTGGAGGTTCTTGTCAACAGAGCAGCCCTAAACTTTGGGGTGCCTGTGTCTTGCTGGTTTTTAATTTTCCCACTTTATAGGCCCATGAGTGGAAGTGCCCTATGCTCTCTAAGCTGAGTTTTTTAGATGTTTCAGGACACACCGTACACTTCTTCAGAGTGGCTGTTGGCAATTTACATCCCTCCCATCATCGTAGCAAGGCTCCCGTTTCCTCATGGCCTGCCCTACATTTCTGGTTTTGATACTTTATTCAGCATGGCCCTTTTGACCGATGGGAAGCGAGACTTCTTTGTAGCGCTGATTTGCCTTTCCAGGTTGCTTGGTTGGCCAAAAAGGGCGTATGCGTTTTTTCCTGAATATATTCAGGAAAAAACGCATACGCCCTTTTTGGCCAAGGGCATCTTGTCGAGGTTTTGCCGCTTTTCCTGTGCTTTAAAGGCGATTCGAATCTCCCTCCTGAAATCTATTTCCTGCAATTCTTCCTTGCTTTCAAATCCTCTTCGTTGCCTTCCCTCAATATATTTGTGGACGAGAGTGATCATTTATAAGTCTGCAGGTTTGTGAATTGCAGTGCCCCTGAGCTCCATTTTTCAACTCGCTTTCTTGGGAGCTGGCCGCAAAAGCGCAGGATGGCTTCAGGCCCTATTCTGGTCCCGGGCGGCAGGCTGAGCCTGTGGTTAATTCTTCTTCCTGATGGGAAAATAGAGTGACCTGTGCCTGTCCCAACACCTAGAGCTAGTCTCTCATTGTTTTCCCCTCTTCCCGTTCATCCTCAGGACAAATTGCAACCTGTACGGAACAGGAGGTTAAAGGTGCTGATTCTCCAAGGAGGGAGATTGCTAGTAAAGCGGCTGGAATGGCGAACCCGAGCACAAGGAGATGAGAAATGAGGTGCGTTTTAGAAACCTTTCGCGATCACACGGTGTACCATCTTCTGGGTTTCTCATGCATGTTTTCGATGTAGGAAGATGCCCTTGAACCTGGAGATTTGGAACCCATGGGATGGGTACCACGCAGTATTACTTTAAAGGGTCTGCGTTTCCTCACCCAACCTCACCAAACCTCTCAGCCCCAAGAGTGTCCACCCTTATGTCTCAATCAGCTGTGGGTCTAGATATGGTCAATCCAGGTAGCATAACTGCCCCTAAACGAATTTTGTAAGAATTTCTCTCTCTTTCACTGTCTTTTTTGCACAGGTTTTTAAAAGTAATTGATGTTTATAATGGGGTTTAGCTGCTTTTCACTGCTGTGTTTATGTCACTTCACACCCACTTGACTCACTTACAGAGAGATATCAATACATAGGTTTTAAGATTCTTACTAGTCAGATATATTCTTGGGCCGTGAATAGGGGGTTTTGAGTCCAATTCACTGAGCAAGGAGTAGGTCTTGTCTAGTACATATTGGGTTTATGGAACGGTATTTGAGCTAATTTGAAACCCTTGTTTTATGCATCACCCCACCTCACCTTTCCCGTTAAGCAGCCATAGTGTGTTTTCTAAACGTGTGACTCTGTTCTGTTTTGTAATTCAGTTCAAGGGTAGCGGTTTTTTCATTCCCTCTATAAGTGATATCTTATGATAAGTGTCTTTTTCTGTGTGACTTATTTCACTTAGAATCGTCGTACCTAAATCCACTCATCATGCTGCTACTAGCCTTAGGACGTTGATTTCAAGGCTGAGTGATATTCCATTGTACATAAGGACCACAACTTCTTTATCCATTTTTCTCTTTCCTGGGATATTTAAGGTGTAACGAAGTTGGAGGTTCTTGTCAACAGAGCAGCCCTAAACTTTGGGGTGCCTGTGTCTTGCTGGTTTTTAATTTTCCCACTTTATAGGCCCATGAGTGGAAGTGCCCTATGCTCTCTAAGCTGAGTTTTTTAGATGTTTCAGGACACACCGTACACTTCTTCAGAGTGGCTGTTGGCAATTTACATCCCTCCCATCATCGTAGCAAGGCTCCCGTTTCCTCATGGCCTGCCCTGCATTTCTGGTTTTGATACTTTATTCAGCATGGCCCTTTTGACCGATGGGAAGCGAGACTTCTTTGTAGCGCTGATTTGCCTTTCCAGGTTGCTTGGTTGGCCAAAAAGGGCGTATGCGTTTTTTCCTGAATATATTCAGGAAAAAACGCATACGCCCTTTTTGGCCAAGGGCATCTTGTCGAGGTTTTGCCGCTTTTCCTGTGCTTTAAAGGCGATTCGAATCTCCCTCCTGAAATCTATTTCCTGCAATTCTTCCTTGCTTTCAAATCCTCTTCGTTGCCTTCCCTCAATATATTTGTGGACGAGAGTGATCATTTATAAGTCTGCAGGTTTGTGAATTGCAGTGCCCCTGAGCTCCATTTTTCAACTCGCTTTCTTGGGAGCTGGCCGCAAAAGCGCAGGATGGCTTCAGGCCCTATTCTGGTCCCGGGCGGCAGGCTGAGCCTGTGGTTAATTCTTCTTCCTGATGGGAAAATAGAGTGACCTGTGCCTGTCCCAACACCTAGAGCTAGTCTCTCATTGTTTTCCCCTCTTCCCGTTCATCCTCAGGACAAATTGCAACCTGTACGGAACAGGAGGTTAAAGGTGCTGATTCTCCAAGGAGGGAGATTGCTAGTAAAGCGGCTGGAATGGCGAACCCGAGCACAAGGAGATGAGAAATGAGGTGCGTTTTAGAAACCTTTCGCGATCACACGGTGTACCATCTTCTGGGTTTCTCATGCATGTTTTCGATGTAGGAAGATGCCCTTGAACCTGGAGATTTGGAACCCATGGGATGGGTACCACGCAGTATTACTTTAAAGGGTCTGCGTTTCCTCACCCAACCTCACCAAACCTCTCAGCCCCAAGAGTGTCCACCCTTATGTCTCAATCAGCTGTGGGTCTAGATATGGTCAATCCAGGTAGCATAACTGCCCCTAAACGAATTTTGTAAGAATTTCTCTCTCTTTCACTGTCTTTTTTGCACAGGTTTTTAAAAGTAATTGATGTTTATAATGGGGTTTAGCTGCTTTTCACTGCTGTGTTTATGTCACTTCACACCCACTTGACTCACTTACAGAGAGATATCAATACATAGGTTTTAAGATTCTTACTAGTCAGATATATTCTTGGGCCGTGAATAGGGGGTTTTGAGTCCAATTCACTGAGCAAGGAGTAGGTCTTGTCTAGTACATATTGGGTTTATGGAACGGTATTTGAGCTAATTTGAAACCATTGTTTTATGCATCACCCCACCTCACCTTTCCCGTTAAGCAGCCATAGTGTGTTTTCTAAACGTGTGACTCTGTTCTGTTTTGTAATTCAGTTCAAGGGTAGCGGTTTTTTCATTCCCTCTATAAGTGATATCTTATGATAAGTGTCTTTCTCTGTGTGACTTATTTCACTTAGAATCGTCGTACCTAAATCCACTCATCATGCTGCTACTAGCCTTAGGACGTTGATTTCATGGCTGAGTGATATTCCATTGTACATAAGGACCACAACTTCTTTATCCATTTTTCTCTTTCCTGGGATATTTAAGGTGTAACGAAGTTGGAGGTTCTTGTCAACAGAGCAGCCCTAAACTTTGGGGTGCCTGTGTCTTGCTGGTTTTTAATTTTCCCACTTTATAGGCCCATGAGTGGAAGTGCCCTATGCTCTCTAAGCTGAGTTTTTTAGATGTTTCAGGACACACCGTACACTTCTTCAGAGTGGCTGTTGGCAATTTACATCCCTCCCATCATCGTAGCAAGGCTCCCGTTTCCTCATGGCCTGCCCTGCATTTCTGGTTTTGATACTTTATTCAGCATGGCCCTTTTGACCGATGGGAAGCGAGACTTCTTTGTAGCGCTGATTTGCCTTTCCAGGTTGCTTGGTTGGCCAAAAAGGGCGTATGCGTTTTTTCCTGAATATATTCAGGAAAAAACGCATACGCCCTTTTTGGCCAAGGGCATCTTGTCGAGGTTTTGCCGCTTTTCCTGTGCTATAAAGGCGATTCGAATCTCCCTCCTGAAATCTATTTCCTGCAATTCTTCCTTGCTTTCAAATCCTCTTCGTTGCCTTCCCTCAATATATTTGTGGACGAGAGTGATCATTTATAAGTCTGCAGGTTTGTGAATTGCAGTGCCCCTGAGCTCCATTTTTCAACTCGCTTTCTTGGGAGCTGGCCGCAAAAGCGCAGGATGGCTTCAGGCCCTATTCTGGTCCCGGGCGGCAGGCTGAGCCTGTGGTTAATTCTTCTTCCTGATGGGAAAATAGAGTGACCTGTGCCTGTCCCAACACCTAGAGCTAGTCTCTCATTGTTTTCCCCTCTTCCCGTTCATCCTCAGGACAAATTGCAACCTGTACGGAACAGGAGGTTAAAGGTGCTGATTCTCCAAGGAGGGAGATTGCTAGTAAAGCGGCTGGAATGGCGAACCCGAGCACAAGGAGATGAGAAATGAGGTGCGTTTTAGAAACCTTTCGCGATCACACGGTGTACCATCTTCTGGGTTTCTCATGCATGTTTTCGATGTAGGAAGATGCCCTTGAACCTGGAGATTTGGAACCCATGGGATGGGTACCACGCAGTATTACTTTAAAGGGTCTGCGTTTCCTCACCCAACCTCACCAAACCTCTCAGCCCCAAGAGTGTCCACCCTTATGTCTCAATCAGCTGTGGGTCTAGATATGGTCAATCCAGGTAGCATAACTGCCCCTAAACGAATTTTGTAAGAATTTCTCTCTCTTTCACTGTCTTTTTTGCACAGGTTTTTAAAAGTAATTGATGTTTATAATGGGGTTTAGCTGCTTTTCACTGCTGTGTTTATGTCACTTCACACCCACTTGACTCACTTACAGAGAGATATCAATACATAGGTTTTAAGATTCTTACTAGTCAGATATATTCTTGGGCCGTGAATAGGGGGTTTTGAGTCCAATTCACTGAGCAAGGAGTAGGTCTTGTCTAGTACATATTGGGTTTATGGAACGGTATTTGAGCTAATTTGAAACCCTTGTTTTATGCATCACCCCACCTCACCTTTCCCGTTAAGCAGCCATAGTGTGTTTTCTAAACGTGTGACTCTGTTCTGTTTTGTAATTCAGTTCAAGGGTAGCGGTTTTTTCATTCCCTCTATAAGTGATATCTTATGATAAGTGTCTTTCTCTGTGTGACTTATTTCACTTAGAATCGTCGTACCTAAATCCACTCATCATGCTGCTACTAGCCTTAGGACGTTGATTTCATGGCTGAGTGATATTCCATTGTACATAAGGACCACAACTTCTTTATCCATTTTTCTCTTTCCTGGGATATTTAAGGTGTAACGAAGTTGGAGGTTCTTGTCAACAGAGCAGCCCTAAACTTTGGGGTGCCTGTGTCTTGCTGGTTTTTAATTTTCCCACTTTATAGGCCCATGAGTGGAAGTGCCCTATGCTCTCTAAGCTGAGTTTTTTAGATGTTTCAGGACACACCGTACACTTCTTCAGAGTGGCTGTTGGCAATTTACATCCCTCCCATCATCGTAGCAAGGCTCCCGTTTCCTCATGGCCTGCCCTGCATTTCTGGTTTTGATACTTTATTCAGCATGGCCCTTTTGACCGATGGGAAGCGAGACTTCTTTGTAGCGCTGATTTGCCTTTCCAGGTTGCTTGGTTGGCCAAAAAGGGCGTATGCGTTTTTTCCTGAATATATTCAGGAAAAAACGCATACGCCCTTTTTGGCCAAGGGCATCTTGTCGAGGTTTTGCCGCTTTTCCTGTGCTATAAAGGCGATTCGAATCTCCCTCCTGAAATCTATTTCCTGCAATTCTTCCTTGCTTTCAAATCCTCTTCGTTGCCTTCCCTCAATATATTTGTGGACGAGAGTGATCATTTATAAGTCTGCAGGTTTGTGAATTGCAGTGCCCCTGAGCTCCATTTTTCAACTCGCTTTCTTGGGAGCTGGCCGCAAAAGCGCAGGATGGCTTCAGGCCCTATTCTGGTCCCGGGCGGCAGGCTGAGCCTGTGGTTAATTCTTCTTCCTGATGGGAAAATAGAGTGACCTGTGCCTGTCCCAACACCTAGAGCTAGTCTCTCATTGTTTTCCCCTCTTCCCGTTCATCCTCAGGACAAATTGCAACCTGTACGGAACAGGAGGTTAAAGGTGCTGATTCTCCAAGGAGGGAGATTGCTAGTAAAGCGGCTGGAATGGCGAACCCGAGCACAAGGAGATGAGAAATGAGGTGCGTTTTAGAAACCTTTCGCGATCACACGGTGTACCATCTTCTGGGTTTCTCATGCATGTTTTCGATGTAGGAAGATGCCCTTGAACCTGGAGATTTGGAACCCATGGGATGGGTACCACGCAGTATTACTTTAAAGGGTCTGCGTTTCCTCACCCAACCTCACCAAACCTCTCAGCCCCAAGAGTGTCCACCCTTATGTCTCAATCAGCTGTGGGTCTAGATATGGTCAATCCAGGTAGCATAACTGCCCCTAAACGAATTTTGTAAGAATTTCTCTCTCTTTCACTGTCTTTTTTGCACAGGTTTTTAAAAGTAATTGATGTTTATAATGGGGTTTAGCTGCTTTTCACTGCTGTGTTTATGTCACTTCACACCCACTTGACTCACTTACAGAGAGATATCAATACATAGGTTTTAAGATTCTTACTAGTCAGATATATTCTTGGGCCGTGAATAGGGGGTTTTGAGTCCAATTCACTGAGCAAGGAGTAGGTCTTGTCTAGTACATATTGGGTTTATGGAACGGTATTTGAGCTAATTTGAAACCCTTGTTTTATGCATCACCCCACCTCACCTTTCCCGTTAAGCAGCCATAGTGTGTTTTCTAAACGTGTGACTCTGTTCTGTTTTGTAATTCAGTTCAAGGGTAGCGGTTTTTTCATTCCCTCTATAAGTGATATCTTATGATAAGTGTCTTTCTCTGTGTGACTTATTTCACTTAGAATCGTCGTACCTAAATCCACTCATCATGCTGCTACTAGCCTTAGGACGTTGATTTCATGGCTGAGTGATATTCCATTGTACATAAGGACCACAACTTCTTTATCCATTTTTCTCTTTCCTGGGATATTTAAGGTGTAACGAAGTTGGAGGTTCTTGTCAACAGAGCAGCCCTAAACTTTGGGGTGCCTGTGTCTTGCTGGTTTTTAATTTTCCCACTTTATAGGCCCATGAGTGGAAGTGCCCTATGCTCTCTAAGCTGAGTTTTTTAGATGTTTCAGGACACACCGTACACTTCTTCAGAGTGGCTGTTGGCAATTTACATCCCTCCCATCATCGTAGCAAGGCTCCCGTTTCCTCATGGCCTGCCCTGCATTTCTGGTTTTGATACTTTATTCAGCATGGCCCTTTTGACCGATGGGAAGCGAGACTTCTTTGTAGCGCTGATTTGCCTTTCCAGGTTGCTTGGTTGGCCAAAAAGGGCGTATGCGTTTTTTCCTGAATATATTCAGGAAAAAACGCATACGCCCTTTTTGGCCAAGGGCATCTTGTCGAGGTTTTGCCGCTTTTCCTGTGCTATAAAGGCGATTCGAATCTCCCTCCTGAAATCTATTTCCTGCAATTCTTCCTTGCTTTCAAATCCTCTTCGTTGCCTTCCCTCAATATATTTGTGGACGAGAGTGATCATTTATAAGTCTGCAGGTTTGTGAATTGCAGTGCCCCTGAGCTCCATTTTTCAACTCGCTTTCTTGGGAGCTGGCCGCAAAAGCGCAGGATGGCTTCAGGCCCTATTCTGGTCCCGGGCGGCAGGCTGAGCCTGTGGTTAATTCTTCTTCCTGATGGGAAAATAGAGTGACCTGTGCCTGTCCCAACACCTAGAGCTAGTCTCTCATTGTTTTCCCCTCTTCCCGTTCATCCTCAGGACAAATTGCAACCTGTACGGAACAGGAGGTTAAAGGTGCTGATTCTCCAAGGAGGGAGATTGCTAGTAAAGCGGCTGGAATGGCGAACCCGAGCACAAGGAGATGAGAAATGAGGTGCGTTTTAGAAACCTTTCGCGATCACACGGTGTACCATCTTCTGGGTTTCTCATGCATGTTTTCGATGTAGGAAGATGCCCTTGAACCTGGAGATTTGGAACCCATGGGATGGGTACCACGCAGTATTACTTTAAAGGGTCTGCGTTTCCTCACCCAACCTCACCAAACCTCTCAGCCCCAAGAGTGTCCACCCTTATGTCTCAATCAGCTGTGGGTCTAGATATGGTCAATCCAGGTAGCATAACTGCCCCTAAACGAATTTTGTAAGAATTTCTCTCTCTTTCACTGTCTTTTTTGCACAGGTTTTTAAAAGTAATTGATGTTTATAATGGGGTTTAGCTGCTTTTCACTGCTGTGTTTATGTCACTTCACACCCACTTGACTCACTTACAGAGAGATATCAATACATAGGTTTTAAGATTCTTACTAGTCAGATATATTCTTGGGCCGTGAATAGGGGGTTTTGAGTCCAATTCACTGAGCAAGGAGTAGGTCTTGTCTAGTACATATTGGGTTTATGGAACGGTATTTGAGCTAATTTGAAACCCTTGTTTTATGCATCACCCCACCTCACCTTTCCCGTTAAGCAGCCATAGTGTGTTTTCTAAACGTGTGACTCTGTTCTGTTTTGTAATTCAGTTCAAGGGTAGCGGTTTTTTCATTCCCTCTATAAGTGATATCTTATGATAAGTGTCTTTTTCTGTGTGACTTATTTCACTTAGAATCGTCGTACCTAAATCCACTCATCATGCTGCTACTAGCCTTAGGACGTTGATTTCATGGCTGAGTGATATTCCATTGTACATAAGGACCACAACTTCTTTATCCATTTTTCTCTTTCCTGGGATATTTAAGGTGTAACGATGTTGGAGGTTCTTTTCAACAGAGCAGGCCTAAACTTTGGGGTGCCTGTGTCTTGCTGGTTTTTAATTTTCCCACTTTATAGGCCCATGAGTGGAAGTGCCCTATGCTCTCTAAGCTGAGTTTTTTAGATGTTTCAGGACACACCGTACACTTCTCCAAAGTGGCTGTTGGCAATTTACATTCCGCCCATCATCGTAGCAAGGCTCCCGTTTCCTCATGGCCTGTCCTGCATTTCTGGTTTTGACACTTTATTCAGCATGGCCCTTTTGACCGATGGGAAGCGAGACTTCTTTGTAGCGCTGATTTGCCTTTCCAGGTTGCTTGGTTGGCCAAAAAGGGCGTATGCGTTTTTTCCTGAATATATTCAGGAAAAAACGCATACGCCCTTTTTGGCCAAGGGCATCTTGTCGAGGTTTTGCCGCTTTTCCTGTGCTTTAAAGGCGATTTGAATCTCCCTCCTGAAATCTGTTTCCTGCAATTCTGCCTTGCTTTCAAATCCTCTTGGTTGCCTTCCCTCAATATATTTGTGGACGAGAGTGATCATTTATAAGTCTGCAGGTTTGTGAATTGCAGTGCCCCTGAGCTCCATTTTTCAACTCGCTTTCTTGGGAGCTGGCCGCAAAAGCGCAGGATTGCTTCAGGCCCTATTCTGGTCCCGGGCGGCAGGCTGAGCCTGTGGTTAATTCTTCTTCCTGATGGGAAAATAGAATGACCTGTGCCTGTCCCAACACCTAGAGCTAGTCTCTCATTGTTTTCCCCTCTTCCCGTTCATCCTCAGGACAAATTGCAACCTGTACGGAACAGGAGGTTAAAGGTGCTGATTCTCCAAGGAGGGAGATTGCTAGTAAAGCGGCTGGAATGGCGAACCCGAGCACAAGGAGATGAGAAATGAGGTGCGTTTTAGAAACCTTTCGCGATCACACGGTGTACCATCTTCTGGGTTTCTCATGCATGTTTTCGATGTAGGAAGATGCCCTTGAACCTGGAGATTTGGAACCCATGGGATGGGTACCACGCAGTATTACTTTAAAGGGTCTGCGTTTCCTCACCCAACCTCACCAAACCTCTCAGCCCCAAGAGTGTCCACCCTTATGTCTCAATCAGCTGTGGGTCTAGATATGGTCAATCCAGGTAGCATAACTGCCCCTAAACGAATTTTGTAAGAATTTCTCTCTCTTTCACTGTCTTTTTTGCACAGGTTTTTAAAAGTAATTGATGTTTATAATGGGGTTTAGCTGCTTTTCACTGCTGTGTTTATGTCACTTCACACCCACTTGACTCACTTACAGAGAGATATCAATACATAGGTTTTAAGATTCTTACTAGTCAGATATATTCTTGGGCCGTGAATAGGGGGTTTTGAGTCCAATTCACTGAGCAAGGAGTAGGTCTTGTCTAGTACATATTGGGTTTATGGAACGGTATTTGAGCTAATTTGAAACCCTTGTTTTATGCATCACCCCACCTCACCTTTCCCGTTAAGCAGCCATAGTGTGTTTTCTAAACGTGTGACTCTGTTCTGTTTTGTAATTCAGTTCAAGGGTAGCGGTTTTTTCATTCCCTCTATAAGTGATATCTTATGATAAGTGTCTTTTTCTGTGTGACTTATTTCACTTAGAATCGTCGTACCTAAATCCACTCATCATGCTGCTACTAGCCTTAGGACGTTGATTTCATGGCTGAGTGATATTCCATTGTACATAAGGACCACAACTTCTTTATCCATTTTTCTCTTTCCTGGGATATTTAAGGTGTAACGATGTTGGAGGTTCTTTTCAACAGAGCAGGCCTAAACTTTGGGGTGCCTGTGTCTTGCTGGTTTTTAATTTTCCCACTTTATAGGCCCATGAGTGGAAGTGCCCTATGCTCTCTAAGCTGAGTTTTTTAGATGTTTCAGGACACACCGTACACTTCTCCAAAGTGGCTGTTGGCAATTTACATTCCGCCCATCATCGTAGCAAGGCTCCCGTTTCCTCATGGCCTGTCCTGCATTTCTGGTTTTGACACTTTATTCAGCATGGCCCTTTTGACCGATGGGAAGCGAGACTTCTTTGTAGCGCTGATTTGCCTTTCCAGGTTGCTTGGTTGGCCAAAAAGGGCGTATGCGTTTTTTCCTGAATATATTCAGGAAAAAACGCATACGCCCTTTTTGGCCAAGGGCATCTTGTCGAGGTTTTGCCGCTTTTCCTGTGCTTTAAAGGCGATTTGAATCTCCCTCCTGAAATCTGTTTCCTGCAATTCTGCCTTGCTTTCAAATCCTCTTGGTTGCCTTCCCTCAATATATTTGTGGACGAGAGTGATCATTTATAAGTCTGCAGGTTTGTGAATTGCAGTGCCCCTGAGCTCCATTTTTCAACTCGCTTTCTTGGGAGCTGGCCGCAAAAGCGCAGGATTGCTTCAGGCCCTATTCTGGTCCCGGGCGGCAGGCTGAGCCTGTGGTTAATTCTTCTTCCTGATGGGAAAATAGAATGACCTGTGCCTGTCCCAACACCTAGAGCTAGTCTCTCATTGTTTTCCCCTCTTCCCGTTCATCCTCAGGACAAATTGCAACCTGTACGGAACAGGAGGTTAAAGGTGCTGATTCTCCAAGGAGGGAGATTGCTAGTAAAGCGGCTGGAATGGCGAACCCGAGCACAAGGAGATGAGAAATGAGGTGTGTTTTAGAAACCTTTCCCGATCACACAGTGTACCATCTTCTGGGTTTCTCATGCATGTTTTCGATGTAGGAAGATGCCCTTGAACCTGGAGATTTGGAACCCATGGGATGGGTACCACGCAGTATTACTTTAAAGGGTCTGCGTTTCCTCACCCAACCTCACCAAACCTCTCAGCCCCAAGAGTGTCCACCCTTATGTCTCAATCAGCTGTGGGTCTAGATATGGTCAATCCAGGTAGCATAACTGCCCCTAAACGAATTTTGTAAGAATTTCTCTCTCTTTCACTGTCTTTTTTGCACAGGTTTTTAAAAGTAATTGATGTTTATAATGGGGTTTAGCTGCTTTTCACTGCTGTGTTTATGTCACTTCACACCCACTTGACTCACTTACAGAGAGATATCAATACATAGGTTTTAAGATTCTTACTAGTCAGATATATTCTTGGGCCGTGAATACTGGGTTTTGAGTCCAATTCACTGAGCAAGGAGTAGGTCTTGTCTAGTACATATTGGGTTTATGGAACGGTATTTGAGCTAATTTGAAACCCTTGTTTTATGCATCACCCCACCTCACCTTTCCCGTTAAGCAGCCATAGTGTGTTTTCTAAACGTGTGACTCTGTTCTGTTTTGTAATTCAGTTCAAGGGTAGCGGTTTTTTCATTCCCTCTATAAGTGATATCTTATGATAAGTGTCTTTCTCTGTGTGACTTATTTCACTTAGAATCGTCGTACCTAAATCCACTCATCATGCTGCTACTAGCCTTATGACGTTGATTTCATGGCTGAGTGATATTCCATTGTACATAAGGACCACAACTTCTTTATCCATTTTTCTCTTTCCTGGGATATTTAAGGTGTAACGAAGTTGGAGGTTCTTGTCAACAGAGCAGCCCTAAACTTTGGGGTGCCTGTGTCTTGCTGGTTTTTAATTTTCCCACTTTATAGGCCCATGAGTGGAAGTGCCCTATGCTCTCTAAGCTGAGTTTTTTAGATGTTTCAGGACACACCGTACACTTCTTCAGAGTGGCTGTTGGCAATTTACATCCCTCCCATCATCGTAGCAAGGCTCCCGTTTCCTCATGGCCTGCCCTGCATTTCTGGTTTTGATACTTTATTCAGCATGGCCCTTTTGACCGATGGGAAGCGAGACTTCTTTGTAGCGCTGATTTGCCTTTCCAGGTTGCTTGGTTGGCCAAAAAGGGCGTATGCGTTTTTTCCTGAATATATTCAGGAAAAAACGCATACGCCCTTTTTGGCCAAGGGCATCTTGTCGAGGTTTTGCCGCTTTTCCTGTGCTATAAAGGCGATTCGAATCTCCCTCCTGAAATCTATTTCCTGCAATTCTTCCTTGCTTTCAAATCCTCTTCGTTGCCTTCCCTCAATATATTTGTGGACGAGAGTGATCATTTATAAGTCTGCAGGTTTGTGAATTGCAGTGCCCCTGAGCTCCATTTTTCAACTCGCTTTCTTGGGAGCTGGCCGCAAAAGCGCAGGATGGCTTCAGGCCCTATTCTGGTCCCGGGCGGCAGGCTGAGCCTGTGGTTAATTCTTCTTCCTGATGGGAAAATAGAGTGACCTGTGCCTGTCCCAACACCTAGAGCTAGTCTCTCATTGTTTTCCCCTCTTCCCGTTCATCCTCAGGACAAATTGCAACCTGTACGGAACAGGAGGTTAAAGGTGCTGATTCTCCAAGGAGGAAGATTGCTAGTAAAGCGGCTGGAATGGCGAACCCGAGCACAAGGAGATGAGAAATGAGGTGCGTTTTAGAAACCTTTCGCGATCACACGGTGTACCATCTTCTGGGTTTCTCATGCATGTTTTCGATGTAGGAAGATGCCCTTGAACCTGGAGATTTGGAACCCATGGGATGGGTACCACGCAGTATTACTTTAAAGGGTCTGCGTTTCCTCACCCAACCTCACCAAACCTCTCAGCCCCAAGAGTGTCCACCCTTATGTCTCAATCAGCTGTGGGTCTAGATATGGTCAATCCAGGTAGCATAACTGCCGCTAAACGAATTTTGTAAGAATTTCTCTCTCTTTCACTGTCTTTTTTGCACAGGTTTTTAAAAGTAATTGATGTTTATAATGGGGTTTAGCTGCTTTTCACTGCTGTGTTTATGTCACTTCACACCCACTTGACTCACTTACAGAGAGATATCAATACATAGGTTTTAAGATTCTTACTAGTCAGATATATTCTTGGGCCGTGAATAGGGGGTTTTGAGTCCAATTCACTGAGCAAGGAGTAGGTCTTGTCTAGTACATATTGGGTTTATGGAACGGTATTTGAGCTAATTTGAAACCCTTGTTTTATGCATCACCCCACCTCACCTTTCCCGTTAAGCAGCCATAGTGTGTTTTCTAAACGTGTGACTCTGTTCTGTTTTGTAATTCAGTTCAAGGGTAGCGGTTTTTTCATTCCCTCTATAAGTGATATCTTATGATAAGTGTCTTTCTCTGTGTGACTTATTTCACTTAGAATCGTCGTACCTAAATCCACTCATCATGCTGCTACTAGCCTTATGACGTTGATTTCATGGCTGAGTGATATTCCATTGTACATAAGGACCACAACTTCTTTATCCATTTTTCTCTTTCCTGGGATATTTAAGGTGTAACGAAGTTGGAGGTTCTTGTCAACAGAGCAGCCCTAAACTTTGGGGTGCCTGTGTCTTGCTGGTTTTTAATTTTCCCACTTTATAGGCCCATGAGTGGAAGTGCCCTATGCTCTCTAAGCTGAGTTTTTTAGATGTTTCAGGACACACCGTACACTTCTTCAGAGTGGCTGTTGGCAATTTACATCCCTCCCATCATCGTAGCAAGGCTCCCGTTTCCTCATGGCCTGCCCTGCATTTCTGGTTTTGATACTTTATTCAGCATGGCCCTTTTGACCGATGGGAAGCGAGACTTCTTTGTAGCGCTGATTTGCCTTTCCAGGTTGCTTGGTTGGCCAAAAAGGGCGTATGCGTTTTTTCCTGAATATATTCAGGAAAAAACGCATACGCCCTTTTTGGCCAAGGGCATCTTGTCGAGGTTTTGCCGCTTTTCCTGTGCTATAAAGGCGATTCGAATCTCCCTCCTGAAATCTATTTCCTGCAATTCTTCCTTGCTTTCAAATCCTCTTCGTTGCCTTCCCTCAATATATTTGTGGACGAGAGTGATCATTTATAAGTCTGCAGGTTTGTGAATTGCAGTGCCCCTGAGCTCCATTTTTCAACTCGCTTTCTTGGGAGCTGGCCGCAAAAGCGCAGGATGGCTTCAGGCCCTATTCTGGTCCCGGGCGGCAGGCTGAGCCTGTGGTTAATTCTTCTTCCTGATGGGAAAATAGAGTGACCTGTGCCTGTCCCAACACCTAGAGCTAGTCTCTCATTGTTTTCCCCTCTTCCCGTTCATCCTCAGGACAAATTGCAACCTGTACGGAACAGGAGGTTAAAGGTGCTGATTCTCCAAGGAGGGAGATTGCTAGTAAAGCGGCTGGAATGGCGAACCCGAGCACAAGGAGATGAGAAATGAGGTGCGTTTTAGAAACCTTTCGCGATCACACGGTGTACCATCTTCTGGGTTTCTCATGCATGTTTTCGATGTAGGAAGATGCCCTTGAACCTGGAGATTTGGAACCCATGGGATGGGTACCACGCAGTATTACTTTAAAGGGTCTGCGTTTCCTCACCCAACCTCACCAAACCTCTCAGCCCCAAGAGTGTCCACCCTTATGTCTCAATCAGCTGTGGGTCTAGATATGGTCAATCCAGGTAGCATAACTGCCCCTAAACGAATTTTGTAAGAATTTCTCTCTCTTTCACTGTCTTTTTTGCACAGGTTTTTAAAAGTAATTGATGTTTATAATGGGGTTTAGCTGCTTTTCACTGCTGTGTTTATGTCACTTCACACCCACTTGACTCACTTACAGAGAGATATCAATACATAGGTTTTAAGATTCTTACTAGTCAGATATATTCTTGGGCCGTGAATAGGGGGTTTTGAGTCCAATTCACTGAGCAAGGAGTAGGTCTTGTCTAGTACATATTGGGTTTATGGAACGGTATTTGAGCTAATTTGAAACCCTTGTTTTATGCATCACCCCACCTCACCTTTCCCGTTAAGCAGCCATAGTGTGTTTTCTAAACGTGTGACTCTGTTCTGTTTTGTAATTCAGTTCAAGGGTAGCGGTTTTTTCATTCCCTCTATAAGTGATATCTTATGATAAGTGTCTTTTTCTGTGTGACTTATTTCACTTAGAATCGTCGTACCTAAATCCACTCATCATGCTGCTACTAGCCTTAGGACGTTGATTTCATGGCTGAGTGATATTCCATTGTACATAAGGACCACAACTTCTTTATCCATTTTTCTCTTTCCTGGGATATTTAAGGTGTAACGATGTTGGAGGTTCTTTTCAACAGAGCAGGCCTAAACTTTGGGGTGCCTGTGTCTTGCTGGTTTTTAATTTTCCCACTTTATAGGCCCATGAGTGGAAGTGCCCTATGCTCTCTAAGCTGAGTTTTTTAGATGTTTCAGGACACACCGTACACTTCTCCAAAGTGGCTGTTGGCAATTTACATTCCGCCCATCATCGTAGCAAGGCTCCCGTTTCCTCATGGCCTGTCCTGCATTTCTGGTTTTGACACTTTATTCAGCATGGCCCTTTTGACCGATGGGAAGCGAGACTTCTTTGTAGCGCTGATTTGCCTTTCCAGGTTGCTTGGTTGGCCAAAAAGGGCGTATGCGTTTTTTCCTGAATATATTCAGGAAAAAACGCATACGCCCTTTTTGGCCAAGGGCATCTTGTCGAGGTTTTGCCGCTTTTCCTGTGCTTTAAAGGCGATTTGAATCTCCCTCCTGAAATCTGTTTCCTGCAATTCTGCCTTGCTTTCAAATCCTCTTGGTTGCCTTCCCTCAATATATTTGTGGACGAGAGTGATCATTTATAAGTCTGCAGGTTTGTGAATTGCAGTGCCCCTGAGCTCCATTTTTCAACTCGCTTTCTTGGGAGCTGGCCGCAAAAGCGCAGGATTGCTTCAGGCCCTATTCTGGTCCCGGGCGGCAGGCTGAGCCTGTGGTTAATTCTTCTTCCTGATGGGAAAATAGAGTGACCTGTGCCTGTCCCAACACCTAGAGCTAGTCTCTCATTGTTTTCCCCTCTTCCCGTTCATCCTCAGGACAAATTGCAACCTGTACGGAACAGGAGGTTAAAGGTGCTGATTCTCCAAGGAGGGAGATTGCTAGTAAAGCGGCTGGAATGGCGAACCCGAGCACAAGGAGATGAGAAATGAGGTGTGTTTTAGAAACCTTTCCCGATCACACAGTGTACCATCTTCTGGGTTTCTCATGCATGTTTTCGATGTAGGAAGATGCCCTTGAAACTGGAGATTTGGGACCCATGGGATGGGTACCACGCAGTATTACTTTAAAGGGTCTGCGTTTGCTCACCCAACCTCACCAAACCTGTCAGCCCCAAGAGTGTCCACCCTTATGTCTCAATCAGCTGTGGGTCTATACATGGTCAATCCAGGTGGCATCACAGCCCCTGAACGAATTTTGTAAGAATTTCTCTCTCTTTCACTGTCTTTGTTTCCCAGGATTTTAAAAGTAATTGATTTTTATAATGGGGTTTAGCTGCTTTTCACTGCTGTGTTTATGTCACTTTACACCCACTTGACTCACTTACAGAGAGATATCAATACATAGGTTTTAAGATTCTTACTAGTCAGGTATATTCTTGGGCCGTGAATAGGGGGTGTCGAGTCCAATTCACTGAGCAAGGAGTAGGTCTTGTCTAGTACATATTGGGTTTATGGAACGGTATCTGAGCTAATTTGAAACCCTTGTTTCATGCATCACTCCACCTCACCTTTCCCCTTAAGCAGCCATAGTGTGTTTTCTAAACGTGTGACTCTGTTCTGTTTTGTAATTCAGTTCAAGGGTAGCCGTTTTTACATTCCCTCTATAAGTGATATCTTATGATAAGTGTCTTTTTCTGTGTGACTTATTTCATTTAGAATCGTCGTACCCAAATCCACTCATCATGCTGCTACTAGCCTTATGACGTTGATTTCATGGCTGAGTGATATTCCATTGTACATAAGGACCACAACTTCTTTATCCATTTTTCTCTTTCCTGAGATATTTAAGGTGTAACGAAGTGGAGGTTCTTGTCAACAGAGCAGCCCTAAACGTTGGGGTGCCTGTGTCTTGCTGGTTTTTAATTTTCCCAATTTATACGCCCATGAGTGGAAGTGCCCTATGCTCTCTAAGCTGAGTTTTTTAGATGTTTAAGGACACACCGTACACTTCTCTAGAGTGGCTGTTGGCAATTTACATCCCGCCCATCATCGTAACAAGCCTCCCGTTTCCTCATTGCCTGCCCTGCATTTCTGGTTTTGACACTTTATTCAGCATGGCCCTTTTGACCGATGGGAAGCGAGACTTCTTTGTAGCGCTGATTTGCCTTTCCAGGTTGCTTGGTTGGCCAAAAAGGGCGTATGCGTTTTTTCCTGAATATATTCAGGAAAAAACGCATACGCCCTTTTTGGCCAAGGGCATCTTGTCGAGGTTTTGCCGCTTTTCCTGTGCTTTAAAGGCGATTTGAATCTCCCTCCTGAAATCTGTTTCCTGCAATTCTGCCTTGCTTTCAAATCCTCTTGGTTGCCTTCCCTCAATATATTTGTGGACGAGAGTGATCATTTATAAGTCTGCAGGTTTGTGAATTGCAGTGCCCCTGAGCACCATTTTTCAACTCGCTTTCTTGGGAGCTGGCCGCAAAAGCGCAGGATTGCTTCAGGCCCTATTCTGGTCCCGGGCGGCAGGCTGAGCCTGTGGTTAATTCTTCTTCCTGATGGGAAAATAGAGTGACCTGTGCCTGTCACAACACCTAGAGCTAGTCTCTCATTGTTTTCTCCTCTTCCCGTTCATCCTCAGGACAAATTGCAACCTGTACGGAACAGGAGGTTAAAGGTGCTGATTCTCCAAGGAGGGAGATTGCTAGTAAAGCAGCTGGAATGGCGAACCCGAGCACAAGGAGATGAGAAATGAGGTGCGTTTTAGAAACCTTTCGCGATCACACGGTGTACCATCTTCTGGGTTTCTCATGCATGTTTTCGATGTAGGAAGATGCCCTTGAACCTGGAGATTTGGAACCCATGGGATGGGTACCACGCAGTATTACTTTAAAGGGTCTGCGTTTCCTCACCCAACCTCACCAAACCTCTCAGCCCCAAGAGTGTCCACCCTTATGTCTCAATCAGCTGTGGGTCTAGATATGGTCAATCCAGGTAGCATAACTGCCCCTAAACGAATTTTGAAAGAATTTCTCTCTCTTTCACTGTCTTTTTTGCACAGGTTTTTAAAAGTAATTGATGTTTATAATGGGGTTTAGCTGCTTTTCACTGCTGTGTTTATGTCACTTCACACCCACTTGACTCACTTACAGAGAGATATCAATACATAGGTTTTAAGATTCTTACTAGTCAGATATATTCTTGGGCCGTGAATAGGGGGTTTTGAGTCCAATTCACTGAGCAAGGAGTAGGTCTTGTCTAGTACATATTGGGTTTATGGAACGGTATTTGAGCTAATTTGAAACCCTTGTTTTATGCATCACCCCACCTCACCTTTCCCGTTAAGCAGCCATAGTGTGTTTTCTAAACGTGTGACTCTGTTCTGTTTTGTAATTCAGTTCAAGGGTAGCGGTTTTTTCATTCCCTCTATAAGTGATATCTTATGATAAGTGTCTTTTTCTGTGTGACTTATTTCACTTAGAATCGTCGTACCTAAATCCACTCATCATGCTGCTACTAGCCTTATGACGTTGATTTCATGGCTGAGTGATATTCCATTGTACATAAGGACCACAACTTCTTTATCCATTTTTCTCTTTCCTGGGATATTTAAGGTGTAACGAAGTTGGAGGTTCTTGTCAACAGAGCAGCCCTAAACTTTGGGGTGCCTGTGTCTTGCTGGTTTTTAATTTTCCCACTTTATAGGCCCATGAGTGGAAGTGCCCTATGCTCTCTAAGCTGAGTTTTTTAGATGTTTCAGGACACACCGTACACTTCTCCAAAGTGGCTGTTGGCAATTTACATCCCGCCCATCATCGTAGCAAGGCTCCCGTTTCCTCATGGCCTGTCCTGCATTTCTGGTTTTGACACTTTATTCAGCATGGCCCTTTTGACCGATGGGAAGCGAGACTTCTTTGTAGCGCTGATTTGCCTTTCCAGGTTGCTTGGTTGGCCAAAAAGGGCGTATGCGTTTTTTCCTGAATATATTCAGGAGAAAACGCATACGCCCTTTTTGGCCAAGGGCATCTTGTCGAGGTTTTGCCGCTTTTCCTGTGCTTTAAAGGCGATTTGAATCTCCCTCCTGAAATCTGTTTCCTGCAATTCTGCCTTGCTTTCAAATCCTCTTGGTTGCCTTCCCTCAATATATTTGAGGACGAGAGTGATCATTTATAAGTCTGCAGGTTTGTGAATTGCAGTGCCCCTGAGCTCCATTTTTCAACTCGCTTTCTTGGGAGCTGGCCGCAAAAGCGCAGGATGGCTTCAGGCCCTATTCTGGTCCCGGGCGGCAGGCTGAGCCTGTGCTTAATTCTTCTTCCTGATGGGAAAATAGAGTGACCTGTGCCTGTCCCAACACCTAGAGCTAGTCTCTCATTGTTTTCCCCTCTTCCCGTTCATCCTCAGGACAAATTGCAACCTGTACGGAACAGGAGGTTAAAGGTGCTGATTCTCCAAGGAGGGAGATTGCTAGTAAAGCGGCTGGAATGGCGAACCCGAGCACAAGGAGATGAGAAATGAGGTGCGTTTTAGAAACCTTTCGCGATCACACGGTGTACCATCTTCTGGGTTTCTCATGCATGTTTTCGATGTAGGAAGATGCCCTTGAAACTGGAGATTTGGGACCCATGGTTTGGGTACCACGCAGTATTACTTTAAAGGGTCTGCGTTTGCTCACCCAACCTCACCAAACCTGTCAGCCCCAAGAGTGTCCACCCTTATGTCTCAATCAGCTGTGGGTCTATACATGGTCAATCCAGGTAGCATAACTGCCCCTAAACGAATTTTGTAAGAATTTCTCTCTCTTTCACTGTCTTTTTTTCACAGGTTTTTAAAAGTAATTGATTTTTATAATGGGGTTTAGCTGCTTTTCACTGCTGTGTTTATGTCACTTCACACCCACTTGACTCACTTACAGAGAGATATCAATACATAGGTTTTAAGATTCTTACTAGTCAGATATATTCTTGGGCCGTGAATAGGGGGTTTTGAGTCCAATTCACTGAGCAAGGAGTAGGTCTTGTCTAGTACATATTGGGTTTATGGAACGGTATTTGAGCTAATTTGAAACCCTTGTTTTATGCATCACCCCACCTCACCTTTCCCGTTAAGCAGCCATAGTGTGTTTTCTAAACGTGTGACTCTGTTCTGTTTTGTAATTCAGTTCAAGGGTAGCGGTTTTTTCATTCCCTCTATAAGTGATATCTTATGATAAGTGTCTTTTTCTGTGTGACTTATTTCACTTAGAATCGTCGTACCCAAATCCACTCATCATGCTGCTACTAGCCTTAGGACGTTGATTTCATGGCTGAGTGATATTCCATTGTACATAAGGACCACAACTTCTTTATCCATTTTTCTCTTTCCTGGGATATTTAAGGTGTAACGAAGTTGGAGTTTCTTGTCAACAGAGCAGCCCTAAACTTTGGGGTGCCTGTGTCTTGCTGGTTTTTAATTTTCCCACTTTATAGGCCCATGAGTGGAAGTGCCCTATGCTCTCTAAGCTGAGTTTTTTAGATGTTTCAGGACACACCGTACACTTCTCCAAAGTGGCTGTTGGCAATTTACATCCCGCCCATCATCGTAGCAAGGCTCCCATTTCCTCATGGCCTGTCCTGCATTTCTGGTTTTGACACTTTATTCAGCATGGCCCTTTTGACCGATGGGAAGCGAGACTTCTTTGTAGCGCTGATTTGCCTTTCCAGGTTGCTTGGTTGGCCAAAAAGGGCGTATGCGTTTTTTCCTGAATATATTCAGGAAAAAACGCATACGCCCTTTTTGGCCAAGGGCATCTTGTCGAGGTTTTGCCGCTTTTCCTGTCCTTTAAAGGCGATTCGAATCTCCCTCCTGAAATCTGTTTCCTGCAATTCTGCCTTGCTTTCAAATCCTCTTCGTTGCCTTCCCTCAATATATTTGTGCACGAGAGTGATCATTTATAAGTCTGCAGGTTTGTGAATTGCAGTGCCCCTGAGCTCCATTTTTCAACTCGCTTTCTTGGGAGCTGGCCGCAAAAGCGCAGGATTGCTTCAGGCCCTATTCTGGTCCCGGGCGGCAGGCTGAGCCTGTGGTTAATTCTTCTTCCTGATGGGAAAATAGAGTGACCTGTGCCTGTCCCAACACCTAGAGCTAGTCTCTCATTGTTTTCCCCTCTTCCCGTTCATCCTCAGGACAAATTGCAACGTGTACGGAACAGGAGGTTAAAGGTGCTGATTCTCCAAGGAGGGAGATTGCTAGTAAAGCAGCTGGAATGGCGAACCCGAGCACAAGGAGATGAGAAATGAGGTGCGTTTTAGAAACCTTTCACGATCACACGGCGTACCATCCTCTGGGTTACTCATGCATGTTTTCGATGTAGGAAGATGCCCTTGAACCTGGAGATTTGGAACACATGGGATGGGTACCACGCAGTATTACTTTAAAGGGTCTGCGTTTCCTCACTCAACCTCACCAAACCTCTCAGCCCCAAGAGTGTCCACCCTTATGTCTCAATCAGCTGTGGGTCTAGATATGGTCAATCCAGGTAGCATAACTGCCCCTAAACGAATTTTGTAAGAATTTCTCTCTCTTTCACTGTCTTTTTTTCACAGGTTTTTAAAAGTAATTGATTTTTATAATGGGGTTTAGCTGCTTTTAACTGCTGTGTTTATGTCACTTCACACCCACTTGACTCACTTACAGAGAGATATCAATACATAGGTTTTAAGATTCTTACTAGTCAGATATATTCTTGGGCCGTGAATAGGGGGTTTTGAGTCCAATTCACTGAGCAAGGAGTAGGTCTTGTCTAGTACATATTGGGTTTATGGAACGGTATTTGAGCTAATTTGAAACCCTTGTTTTATGCATCACCCCACCTCACCTTTCCCGTTAAGCAGCCATAGTGTGTTTTCTAAACGTGTGACTCTGTTCTGTTTTGTAATTCAGTTCAAGGGTAGCGGTTTTTTCATTCCCTCTATAAGTGATATCTTATGATAAGTGTCTTTTTCTGTGTGACTTATTTCACTTAGAATCGTCGTACATAAATCCACTCATCATGCTGCTACTAGCCTTAGGACGTTGATTTCATGGCTGAGTGATATTCCATTGTACATAAGGACCACAACTTCTTTATCCATTTTTCTCTTGCCTGGGATATTTAAGGTGTAACGATGTTGGAGGTTCTTTTCAACAGAGCAGGCCTAAACTTTGGGGTGCCTGTGTCTTGCTGGTTTTTAATTTTCCCACTTTATAGGCCCATGAGTGGAAGTGCCCTATGCTCTCTAAGCTGAGTTTTTTAGATGTTTCAGGACACACCGTACACTTCTTCAGAGTGGCTGTTGGCAATTTACATCCCTCCCATCATCGTAGCAAGGCTCCCGTTTCCTCATGGCCTGCCCTGCATTTCTGGTTTTGATACTTTATTCAGCATGGCCCTTTTGACCGATGGGAAGCGAGACTTCTTTGTAGCGCTGATTTGCCTTTCCAGGTTGCTTGGTTGGCCAAAAAGGGCGTATGCGTTTTTTCCTGAATATATTCAGGAAAAAACGCATACGCCCTTTTTGGCCAAGGGCATCTTGTCGAGGTTTTGCCGCTTTTCCTGTGCTTTAAAGGCGATTCGAATCTCCCTCCTGAAATCTGTTTCCTGCAATTCTGCCTTGCTTTCAAATCCTCTTCGTTGCCTTCCCTCAATATATTTGTGCACGAGAGTGATCATTTATAAGTCTGCAGGTTTGTGAATTGCAGTGCCCCTGAGCTCCATTTTTCAACTCGCTTTCTTGGGAGCTGGCCGCAAAAGCGCAGGATTGCTTCAGGCCCTATTCTGGTCCCGGGCGGCAGGCTGAGCCTGTGGTTAATTCTTCTTCCTGATGGGAAAATAGAGTGACCTGTGCCTGTCCCAACACCTAGAGCTAGTCTCTCATTGTTTTCCCCTCTTCCCGTTCATCCTCAGGACAAATTGCAACGTGTACGGAACAGGAGGTTAAAGGTGCTGATTCTCCAAGGAGGGAGATTGCTAGTAAAGCAGCTGGAATGGCGAACCCGAGCACAAGGAGATGAGAAATGAGGTGCGTTTTAGAAACCTTTCACGATCACACGGCGTACCATCCTCTGGGTTACTCATGCATGTTTTCGATGTAGGAAGATGCCCTTGAACCTGGAGATTTGGAACACATGGGATGGGTACCACGCAGTATTACTTTAAAGGGTCTGCGTTTCCTCACTCAACCTCACCAAACCTCTCAGCCCCAAGAGTGTCCACCCTTATGTCTCAATCAGCTGTGGGTCTAGATATGGTCAATCCAGGTAGCATAACTGCCCCTAAACGAATTTTGTAAGAATTTCTCTCTCTTTCACTGTCTTTTTTTCACAGGTTTTTAAAAGTAATTGATTTTTATAATGGGGTTTAGCTGCTTTTAACTGCTGTGTTTATGTCACTTCACACCCACTTGACTCACTTACAGAGAGATATCAATACATAGGTTTTAAGATTCTTACTAGTCAGATATATTCTTGGGCCGTGAATAGGGGGTTTTGAGTCCAATTCACTGAGCAAGGAGTAGGTCTTGTCTAGTACATATTGGGTTTATGGAACGGTATTTGAGCTAATTTGAAACCCTTGTTTTATGCATCACCCCACCTCACCTTTCCCGTTAAGCAGCCATAGTGTGTTTTCTAAACGTGTGACTCTGTTCTGTTTTGTAATTCAGTTCAAGGGTAGCGGTTTTTTCATTCCCTCTATAAGTGATATCTTATGATAAGTGTCTTTTTCTGTGTGACTTATTTCACTTAGAATCGTCGTACATAAATCCACTCATCATGCTGCTACTAGCCTTAGGACGTTGATTTCATGGCTGAGTGATATTCCATTGTACATAAGGACCACAACTTCTTTATCCATTTTTCTCTTTCCTGGGATATTTAAGGTGTAACGATGTTGGAGGTTCTTTTCAACAGAGCAGCCCTAAACTTTGGGGTGCCTGTGTCTTGCTGGTTTTTAATTTTCCCACTTTATACGCCCATGAGTGGAAGTGCCCTATGCTCTCTAAGCTGAGTTTTTTAGATGTTTCAGGACACACCGTACACTTCTTCAGAGTGGCTGTTGGCAATTTACATCCCTCCCATCATCGTAGCAAGGCTCCCGTTTCCTCATGGCCTGCCCTGCATTTCTGGTTTTGATACTTTATTCAGCATGGCCCTTTTGACCGATGGGAAGCGAGACTTCTTTGTAGCGCTGATTTGCCTTTCCAGGTTGCTTGGTTGGCCAAAAAGGGCGTATGCGTTTTTTCCTGAATATATTCAGGAAAAAACGCATACGCCCTTTTTGGCCAAGGGCATCTTGTCGAGGTTTTGCCGCTTTTCCTGTGCTTTAAAGGCGATTCGAATCTCCCTCCTGAAATCTGTTTCCTGCAATTCTGCCTTGCTTTCAAATCCTCTTCGTTGCCTTCCCTCAATATATTTGTGCACGAGAGTGATCATTTATAAGTCTGCAGGTTTGTGAATTGCAGTGCCCCTGAGCTCCATTTTTCAACTCGCTTTCTTGGGAGCTGGCCGCAAAAGCGCAGGATGGCTTCAGGCCCTATTCTGGTCCCGGGCGGCAGGCTGAGCCTGTGGTTAATTCTTCTTCCTGATGGGAAAATAGAGTGACCTGTGCCTGTCCCAACACCTAGAGCTAGTCTCTCATTGTTTTCCCCTCTTCCCGTTCATCCTCAGGACAAATTGCAACCTGTACGGAACAGGAGGTTAAAGGTGCTGATTCTCCAAGGAGGGAGATTGCTAGTAAAGCGGCTGGAATGGCGAATCCGAGCACAAGGAGATGAGAAATGAGGTGTGTTTTAGAAACCTTTCCCGATCACACGGTGTACCATTTTCTGGGTTTCTCATGCATGTTTTCGATGTAGGAAGATGCCCTTGAAACTGGAGATTTGGGACCCATGGGATGGGTACCACGCAGTATTACTTTAAAGGGTCTGCGTTTGCTCACCCAACCTCACCAAACCTGTCAGCCCCAAGAGTGTCCACCCTTATGTCTCAATCAGCTGTGGGTCTATACATGGTCAATCCAGGTGGCATCACAGCCCCTGAACGAATTTTGTAAGAATTTCTCTCTCTTTCACTGTCTTTGTTTCCCAGGATTTTAAAAGTAATTGATTTTTATAATGGGGTTAAGCTGCTTTTCACTGCTGTGTTTATGTCACTTTACACCCACTTGACTCACTTACAGAGAGATATCAATACATAGGTTTTAAGATTCTTACTAGTCAGGTATATTCTTGGCCCGTGAATAGGGGGTGTCGAGTCCAATTCACTGAGCAAGGAGTAGGTCTTGTCTATTACATATTAGGTTTATGGAACGGTATCTGAGCTAATTTGAAACCCTTGTTTCATGCATCACCCCACCTCACCTTTCCCCTTAAGCAGCCATAGTGTGTTTTCTAAACGTGTGACTCTGTTCTGTTTTGTAATTCAGTTCAAGGGTAGCGGTTTTTACATTCCCTCTATAAGTGATATCTTATGATAAGTGTCTTTTTCTGTGAGACTTATTTCACTTAGAATCGTCGTACCTAAATCCACTCATCATGCTGCTACTAGCCTTAGGACGTTGATTTCATGGCTGAGTGATATTCCATTGTACATAAGGACCACAACTTCTTTATCCATTTTTCTCTTTCCTGGGATATTTAAGGTGTAACGATGTTGGAGGTTCTTTTCAACAGAGCAGCCCTAAACTTTGGGGTGCCTGTGTCTTGCTGGTTTTTAATTTTCCCACTTTATACGCCCATGAGTGGAAGTGCCCTATGCTCTCTAAGCTGAGTTTTTTAGATGTTTCAGGACACACCGTACACTTCTTCAGAGTGGCTGTTGGCAATTTACATCCCGCCCATCATCGTAGCAAGGCTCCCGTTTCCTCATGGCCTGCCCTGCATTTCTGGTTTTCATACTTTATTCAGCATGGCCCTTTTGACCGATGGGAAGCGAGACTTCTTTGTAGCGCTGATTTGCCTTTCCAGGTTGCTTGGTTGGCCAAAAAGGGCGTATGCGTTTTTTCCTGAATATATTCAGGAAAAAACGCATACGCCCTTTTTGGCCAAGGGCATCTTGTCGAGGTTTTGCCGCTTTTCCTGTGCTTTAAAGGCGATTCGAATCTCCCTCCTGAAATCTGTTTCCTGCAATTCTGCCTTGCTTTCAAATCCTCTTCGTTGCCTTCCCTCAATATATTTGTGCACGAGAGTGATCATTTATAAGTCTGCAGGTTTGTGAATTGCAGTGCCCCTGAGCTCCATTTTTCACCTCGCTTTCTTGGGAGCTGGCCGCAAAAGCGCAGGATTGCTTCAGGCCCTATTCTGATCCCGGGCGGCAGGCTGAGCCTGTGGTTAATTCTTCTTCCTGATGGGAAAATAGAGTGACCTGTGCCTGTCCCAACACCTAGAGCTAGTCTCTCATTGTTTTCCCCTCTTCCCGTTCATCCTCAGGACAAATTGCAACCTGTACGGAAGAGGAGGTTAAAGGTGCTGATTCTCCAAGGAGGGAGATTGCTAGTAAAGCAGCTGGAATGGCTAACCCGAGCACAAGGAGATGAGAAATGAGGTGCGTTTTAGAAACCTTTCACGATCACACGGTGTACCATCCTCTGGGTTACTCATGCATGTTTTCGATGTAGGAAGATGCCCTTGAACCTGGAGATTTGGAACACATGGGATGGGTACCACGCAGTATTACTTTAAAAGGTCTGCGTTTCCTCACCCAACCTCACCAAACCTCTCAGCCCCAAGAGTGTCCACCCTTATGTCTCAATCAGCTGTGGGTCTAGATATGGTCAATCCAGGTAGCATAACTGCCCCTAAACGAATTTTGTAAGAATTTCTCTCTCTTTCACTGTCTTTTTTTCACAGGTTTTTAAAAGTAATTGATTTTTATAATGGGGTTTAGCTGCTTTTCACTGCTGTGTTTATGTCACTTCACACCCACTTGACTCACTTACAGAGAGATATCAATACATAGGTTTTAAGATTCTTACTAGTCAGATATATTCTTGGGCCGTGAATAGGGGGTTTTGAGTCCAATTCACTGAGCAAGGAGTAGGTCTTGTCTAGTACATATTGGGTTTATGGAACGGTATTTGAGCTAATTTGAAACCCTTGTTTTATGCATCACCCCACCTCACCTTTCCCGTTAAGCAGCCATAGTGTGTTTTCTAAACGTGTGACTCTGTTCTGTTTTGTAATTCAGTTCAAGGGTAGCGGTTTTTTCATTCCCTCTATAAGTGATATCTTATGATAAGTGTCTTTTTCTGTGTGACTTATTTCACTTAGAATCGTCGTACCTAAATCCACTCATCATGCTGCTACTAGCCTTATGACGTTGATTTCATGGCTGAGTGATATTCCATTGTACATAAGGACCACAACTTCTTTATCCATTTTTCTCTTTCCTGGGATATTTAAGGTGTAACGATGTTGGAGGTTCTTTTCAACAGAGCAGGCCTAAACTTTGGGGTGCCTGTGTCTTGCTGGTTTTTAATTTTCCCACTTTATACGCCCATGAGTGGAAGTGCCCTATGCTCTCTAAGCTGAGTTTTTTAGATGTTTCAGGACACACCGTACACTTCTTCAGAGTGGCTGTTGGCAATTTACATCCCTCCCATCATCGTAGCAAGGCTCCCGTTTCCTCATGGCCTGCCCTGCATTTCTGGTTTTGATACTTTATTCAGCATGGCCCTTTTGACCGATGGGAAGCGAGACTTCTTTGTAGCGCTGATTTGCCTTTCCAGGTTGCTTGGTTGGCCAAAAAGGGCGTATGCGTTTTTTCCTGAATATATTCAGGAAAAAACGCATACGCCCTTTTTGGCCAAGGGCATCTTGTCGAGGTTTTGCCGCTTTTCCTGTGCTTTAAAGGCGATTCGAATCTCCCTCCTGAAATCTATTTCCTGCAATTCTTCCTTGCTTTCAAATCCTCTTCGTTGCCTTCCCACAATATATTTGTGGACGAGAGTGATCATTTATAAGTCTGCAGGTTTGTGAATTGCAGTGCCCCTGAGCTCCATTTTTCAACTCGCTTTCTTGGGAGCTGGCCGCAAAAGCGCAGGATGGCTTCAGGCCCTATTCTGGTCCCGGGCGGCAGGCTGAGCCTGTGGTTAATTCTTCTTCCTGATGGGAAAATAGAGTGACCTGTGCCTGTCCCAACACCTAGAGCTAGTCTCTCATTGTTTTCCCCTCTTCCCGTTCATCCTCAGGACAAATTGCAACCTGTACGGAACAGGAGGTTAAAGGTGCTGATTCTCCAAGGAGGGAGATTGCTAGTAAAGCGGCTGGAATGGCGAACCCGAGCACAAGGAGATGAGAAATGAGGTGTGTTTTAGAAACTTTTCCCGATCACACGGTGTACCATCTTCTGGGTTTCTCATGCATGTTTTCGATGTAGGAAGATGCCCTTGAAACTGGAGATTTGGGACCCATGGGATGGGTACCACGCAGTATTACTTTAAAGGGTCTGCGTTTGCTCACCCAACCTCACCAAACCTGTCAGCCCCAAGAGTGTCCACCCTTATGTCTCAATCAGCTGTGGGTCTATACATGGTCAATCCAGGTGGCATCACAGCCCCTGAACGAATTTTGTAAGAATTTCTCTCTCTTTCACTGTCTTTGTTTCCCAGGATTTTAAAGGTAATTGATTTTTATAATGGGGTTTAGCTGCTTTTCACTGCTGTGTTTATGTCACTTTACACCCACTTGACTCACTTACAGAGAGATATCAATACATAGGTTTTAAGATTCTTACTAGTCAGGTATATTCTTGGGCCGTGAATAAGGGGTGTCGAGTCCAATTCACTGAGCAAGGAGTAGGTCTTGTCTATTACATATTAGGTTTATGGAACGGTATCTGAGCTAATTTGAAACCCTTGTTTCATGCATCACCCCACCTCACCTTTCCCCTTAAGCAGCCATAGTGTGTTTTCTAAACGTGTGACTCTGTTCTGTTTTGTAATTCAGTTCAAGGGTAGCGGTTTTTACATTCCCTCTATAAGTGATATCTTATGATAAGTGTCTTTTTCTGTGTGACTTATTTCACTTAGAATCGTCGTACCTAAATCCACTCATCATGCTGCTACTAGCCTTAGGACGTTGATTTCATGGCTGAGTGATATTCCATTGTACATAAGGACCACAACTTCTTTATCCATTTTTCTCTTTCCTGGGATATTTAAGGTGTAACGATGTTGGAGGTTCTTTTCAACAGAGCAGCCCTAAACTTTGGGGTGCCTGTGTCTTGCTGGTTTTTAATTTTCCCACTTTATAGGCCCATGAGTGGAAGTGCCCTATGCTCTCTAAGGTGAGTTTTTTAGATGTTTCAGGACACACCGTACACCTCTCCAAAGTGGCTGTTGGCAATTTACATCCCGCCCATCATCGTAGCAAGGCTCCCGTTTCCTCATGGCCTGTCCTGCATTTCTGGTTTTGACACTTTATTCAGCATGGCCCTTTTGACCGATGGGAAGCGAGACTTCTTTGTAGCGCTGATTTGCCTTTCCAGGTTGCTTGGTTGGCCAAAAAGGGCGTATGCGTTTTTTCCTGAATATATTCAGGAAAAAACGCATACGCCCTTTTTGGCCAAGGGCATCTTGTCGAGGTTTTGCCGCTTTTCCTGTGCTTTAAAGGCGATTTGAATCTCCCTCCTGAAATCTGTTTCCTGCAATTCTGCCTTGCTTTCAAATCCTCTTCGTTGCCTTCCCTCAATATATTTGTGGACGAGAGTGATCATTTATAAGTCTGCAGGTTTGTGAATTGCAGTACCCCTGAGCTCCATTTTTCAACTCGCTTTCTTGGGAGCTGGCCGCAAAAGCGCAGGATTGCTTCAGGCCCTATTCTGGTCCCGGGCGGCAGGCTGAGCCTGTGGTTAATTCTTCTTCCTGATGGGAAAATAGAGTGACCTGTGCCTGTCCCAACACCTAGAGCTAGTCTCTCATTGTTTTCCCCTCTTCCCGTTCATCCTCAGGACAAATTGCAACCTGTACGGAACAGGAGGTTAAAGGTGCTGATTCTCCAAGGAGGGAGATTGCTAGTAAAGCAGCTGGAATGGCGAACCCGAGCACAAGGAGATGAGAAATGAGGTGCGTTTTAGAAACCTTTCGCGATCACACGGTGTACCATCTTCTGGGTTTCTCATGCATGTTTTCGATGTAGGAAGATGCCCTTGAACCTGGAGATTTGGAACCCATGGGATGGGTACCAGGCAGTATTACTTTAAAGGGTCTGCGTTTCCTCACCCAACCTCACCAAACCTCTCAGCCCCAAGAGTGTGCACCCTTATGTCTCAATCAGCTGTGGGTCTAGATATGGTCAATCCAGGTAGCATAACTGCCCCTAAATGAATTTTGTAAGAATTTCTCTCTCTTTCACTGTCTTTTTTCCACAGGTTTTTAAAAGTAATTTATTTTTATAATGGGGTTTAGCTGCTTTTCACTGCTGTGTTTATGACACTTCACACCCACTTGACTCACTTACAGAGAGATATCAATACATAGGTTTTAAGATTCTTACTAGTCAGATATATTCTTGGGCCGTGAATAGGGGGTTTTGAGTCCAATTCACTGAGCAAGGAGTAGGTCTTGTCTAGTACATATTGGGTTTATGGAACGGTATTTGAGCTAATTTGAAACCCTTGTTTTATGCATCACCCCACCTCACCCTTCCGGTTAAGCAGCCATAGTGTGTTTTCTAAACGTGTGACTCTGTTCTGTTTTGTAATTCAGTTCAAGGGTAGCGGTTTTTACATTCCCTCTATAAGTGATATCTTATGATAAGTGTCTTTTTCTGTGTGACTTATTTCACTTAGAATCGTAGTACCTAAATCCACTCATCATGCTGCTACTAGCCTTAGGACGTTGATTTCATGGCTGAGTGATATTCCATTGTACATAAGGACCACAACTTCTTTATCCATTTTTCTCTTTCCTGGGATATTTAAGGTGTAACGAAGTTGGAGGTTCTTGTCAACAGAGCAGCCCTTAACTTTGGGGTGCCTGTGTCTTGCTGGTTTTTAATTTTCCCACTTTATAGGCCCATGAGTGGAAGTGCCCTATGCTCTCTAAGCTGAGTTTTTTAGATGTTTCAGGACACACCGTACACCTCTCCAAAGTGGCTGTTGGCAATTTCCATCCCGCCCATCATCGTAGCAAGGCTCCCGTTTCCCCATGGCCTGTCCTGCATTTCTGGTTTTGACACTTTATTCAGCATGGCCCTTTTGACCGATGGGAAGCGAGACTTCTTTGTAGCGCTGATTTGCCTTTCCAGGTTGCTTGGTTGGCCAAAAAGGGCGTATGCGTTTTTTCCTGAATATATTCAGGAAAAAACGCATACGCCCTTTTTGGCCAAGGGCATCTTGTCGAGGTTTTGCCGCTTTTCCTGTGCTTTAAAGGCGATTTGAATCTCCCTCCTGAAATCTGTTTCCTGCAATTCTGCCTTGCTTTCAAATCCTCTTCGTTGCCTTCCCTCAATATATTTGTGGACGAGAGTGATCATTTATAAGTCTGCAGGTTTGTGAATTGCAGTACCCCTGAGCTCCATTTTTCAACTCGCTTTCTTGGGAGCTGGCCGCAAAAGCGCAGGATTGCTTCAGGCCCTATTCTGGTCCCGGGCGGCAGGCTGAGCCTGTGGTTAATTCTTCTTCCTGATGGGAAAATAGAGTGATCTGTGCCTGTCCCAACACCTAGAGCTAGTCTCTCATTGTTTTCCCCTCTTCCCGTTCATCCTCAGGACAAATTGCAACCTGTACGGAACAGGAGGTTAAAGGTGCTGATTCTCCAAGGAGGGAGATTGCTAGTAAAGCAGCTGGAATGGCGAACCCGAGCACAAGGAGATGAGAAATGAGGTGCGTTTTAGAAACCTTTCGCGATCACACGGTGTACCATCTTCTGGGTTTCTCATGCATGTTTTCGATGTAGGAAGACGCCCTTGAACCTGGAGATTTGGAACCCATGGGATGGGTACCACGCAGTATTACTTTAAAGGGTCTGCGTTTCCTCACCCAACCTCACCAAACCTCTCAGCCCCAAGAGTGTCCACCCTTATGTCTCAATCAGCTGTGGGTCTAGATATGGTCAATCCAGGTAGCATAACTGCCCCTAAACGAATTTTGTAAGAATTTCTCTCTCTTTCACTGTCTTTTTTTCACAGGTTTTTAAAAGTAATTGATTTTTATAATGGGGTTTAGCTGCTTTTCACTGCTGTGTTTATGTCACTTCACACCCACTTGACTCACTTACAGAGAGATATCAATACATAGGTTTTAAGATTCTTACTAGTCAGATATATTCTTGGGCCGTGAATAGGGGGTTTTGAGTCCAATTCACTGAGCAAGGAGTAGGTCTTGTCTAGTACATATTGGGTTTATGGAACGGTATTTGAGCTAATTTGAAACCCTTGTTTTATGCATCACCCCACCTCACCTTTCCCGTTAAGCAGCCATAGTGTGTTTTCTAAACGTGTGACTCTGTTCTGTTTTGTAATTCAGTTCAAGGGTAGCGGTTTTTTCATTCCCTCTATAAGTGATATCTTATGATAAGTGTCTTTTTCTGTGTGACTTATTTCACTTAGAATCGTCGTACCTAAATCCACTCATCATGCTGCTACTAGCCTTAGGACGTTGATTTCATGGCTGAGTGATATTCCATTGTACATAAGGACCACAACTTCTTTATCCATTTTTCTCTTTCCTGGGATATTTAAGGTGTAACGAAGTTGGAGGTTCTTGTCAACAGAGCAGCCCTAAACTTTGGGGTGCCTGTGTCTTGCTGGTTTTTAATTTTCCCACTTTATACGCCCATGAGTGGAAGTGCCCTATGCTCTCTAAGCTGAGTTTTTTAGATGTTTCAGGACACACCGTACACTTCTTCAGAGTGGCTGTTGGCAATTTACATTCCGCCCATCATCGTAGCAAGGCTCCCGTTTCCTCATGGCCTGCCCTGCATTTCTGGTTTTCATACTTTATTCAGCATGGCCCTTTTGACCGATGGGAAGCGAGACTTCTTTGTAGCGCTGATTTGCCTTTCCAGGTTGCTTGGTTGGCCAAAAAGGGCTTATGCGTTTTTTCCTGAATATATTCAGGAAAAAACGCATACGCCCTTTTTGGCCAAGGGCATCTTGTCGAGGTTTTGCCGCTTTTCCTGTGCTTTAAAGGCGATTCGAATCTCCCTCCTGAAATCTGTTTCCTGCAATTCTGCCTTGCTTTCAAATCCTCTTCGTTGCCTTCCCTCAATATATTTGTGCACGAGAGTGATCATTTATAAGTCTGCAGGTTTGTGAATTGCAGTGCCCCTGAGCTCCATTTTTCACCTCGCTTTCTTGGGAGCTGGCCGCAAAAGCGCAGGATTGCTTCAGGCCCTATTCTGGTCCCGGGCGGCAGGCTGAGCCTGTGGTTAATTCTTCTTCCTGATGGGAAAATAGAGTGACCTGTGCCTGTCCCAACACCTAGAGCTAGTCTCTCATTGTTTTCCCCTCTTCCCGTTCATCCTCAGGACAAATTGCAACCTGTACGGAAGAGGAGGTTAAAGGTGCTGATTCTCCAAGGAGGGAGATTGCTAGTAAAGCAGCTGGAATGGCGAACCCGAGCACAAGGAGATGAGAAATGAGGTGCGTTTTAGAAACCTTTCACGATCACACGGTGTACCATCCTCTGGGTTACTCATGCATGTTTTCGATGTAGGAAGATGCCCTTGAACCTGGAGATTTGGAACACATGGGATGGGTACCACGCAGTATTACTTTAAAGGGTCTGCATTTCCTCACCCAACCTCACCAAACCTCTCAGCCCCAAGAGTGTCCACCCTTATGTCTCAATCAGCTGTGGGTCTAGATATGGTCAATCCAGGTAGCATAACTGCCCCTAAATGAATTTTGTAAGAATTTCTCTCTCTTTCACTGTCTTTTTTTCACAGGTTTTTAAAAGTAATTTATTTTTATAATGGGGTTTAGCTGCTTTTCACTGCTGTATTTATGTCACTTCACACCCACTTGACTCACTTACAGAGAGATATCAATACATAGGTTTTAAGATTCTTACTAGTCAGATATATTCTTGGGCCGTGAATAGGGGGTTTTGAGTCCAATTCACTGAGCAAGGAGTAGGTCTTGTCTAGTACATATTGGGTTTATGGAACGGTATTTGAGCTAATTTGAAACCCTTGTTTTATGCATCACCCAACCTCACCCTTCCCGTTAAGCAGCCATAGTGTGTTTTCTAAACGTGTGACTCTGTTCTGTTTTGTAATTCAGTTCAAGGGTAGCGGTTTTTACATTCCCTCTATAAGTGATATCTTATGATAAGTGTCTTTTTCTGTGTGACTTATTTCACTTAGAATCCTCGTACCTAAATCCACTCATCATGCTTCTACTAGCCTTAGGACGTTGATTTCATGGCTGAGTGATATTCCATTGTACATAAGGACCACAACTTCTTTATCCATTTTTCTCTTTCCTGGGATATATAAAGTGTAACGAAGTTGGAAGTTCTTGTCAACAGAGCAGCCCTTAACTTTGGGGTGCCTGTGTCTTGCTGGTTTTTAATTTTCCCACTTTATAGGCCCATGAGTGGAAGTGCCCTATGCTCTCTAAGCTGAGTTTTTTAGATGTTTCAGGACACACCGTACACCTCTCCAAAGTGGCTGTTGGCAATTTACATCCCGCCCATCATCGTAGCAAGGCTCCCGTTTCCTCATGGCCTGTCCTGCATTTCTGGTTTTGACACTTTATTCAGCATGGCCCTTTTGACCGATGGGAAGCGAGACTTCTTTGTAGCGCTGATTTGCCTTTCCAGGTTGCTTGGTTGGCCAAAAAGGGCGTATGCGTTTTTTCCTGAATATATTCAGGAAAAAACGCATACGCCCTTTTTGGCCAAGGGCATCTTGTCGAGGTTTTGCCGCTTTTCCTGTGCTTTAAAGGCGATTTGAATCTCCCTCCTGAAATCTGTTTCCTGCAATTCTGCCTTGCTTTCAAATCCTCTTCGTTGCCTTCCCTCAATATATTTGTGGACGAGAGTGATCATTTATAAGTCTGCAGGTTTGTGAATTGCAGTACCCCTGAGCTCCATTTTTCAACTCGCTTTCTTGGGAGCTGGCCGCAAAAGCGCAGGATTGCTTCAGGCCGTATTCTGGTCCCGGGCGGCAGGCTGAGCCTGTGGTTAATTCTTCTTCCTGATGGGAAAATAGAGTGACCTGTGCCTGTCCCAACACCTAGAGCTAGTCTCTCATTGTTTTCCCCTCTTCCCGTTCATCCTCAGGACAAATTGCAACCTGTACGGAACAGGAGGTTAAAGGTGCTGATTCTCCAAGGAGGGAGATTGCTAGTAAAGCAGCTGGAATGGCGAACCCGAGCACAAGGAGATGAGAAATGAGGTGCGTTTTAGAAACCTTTCGCGATCACACGGTGTACCATCTTCTGGGTTTCTCATGCATGTTTTCGATGTAGGAAGATGCCCTTGAACCTGGAGATTTGGAACCCATGGGATGGGTACCACGCAGTATTACTTTAAAGGGTCTGCATTTCCTCACCCAACCTCACCAAACCTCTCAGCCCCAAGAGTGTCCACCCTTATGTCTCAATCAGCTTTGGTCTAGATATGGTCAATCCAGGTAGCATAACTGCCCCTAAATGAATTTTGTAAGAATTTCTCTCTCTTTCACTGTCTTTTTTCCAAAGGTTTTTAAAAGTAATTTATTTTTATAATGGGGTTTAGCTTGTTTTCACTGCTGTGTTTATGACACTTCACACCCACTTGACTCACAGAGAGATATCAATACATAGGTTTTAAGATTCTTACTAGTCAGATATATTCTTGGGCCGTGAATAGGGGGTTTTGAGTCCAATTCACTGAGCAAGGAGTAGGTCTTGTCTAGTACATATTGGGTTTATGGAACGGTATTTGAGCTAATTTGAAACCCTTGTTTTATGCATCACCCCACCTCACCCTTCCCGTTAAGCAGCCATAGTGTGTTTTCTAAACGTGTGACTCTGTTCTGTTTTGTAATTCAGTTCAAGGGTAGCGGTTTTTACATTCCCTCTATAAGTGATATCTTATGATAAGTGTCTTTTTCTGTGTGACTTATTTCACTTAGAATCGTCGTACCTAAATCCACTCATCATGCTGCTACTAGCCTTAGGACGTTGATTTCATGGCTGAGTGATATTCCATTGTACATAAGGACCACAACTTCTTTATCCATTTTTCTCTTTCCTGGGATATTTAAGGTGTAACGAAGTTGGAGGTTCTTGTCAACAGAGCAGCCCTTAACTTTGGGGTGCCTGTGTCTTGCTGGTTTTTAATTTTCCCACTTTATACGCCCATGAGTGGAAGTGCCCTATGCTCTCTAAGCTGAGTTTTTTAGATGTTTCAGGACACACCGTACACCTCTCCAGAGTGGCTGTTGGCAATTTACATCCCGCCCATCATCGTAGCAAGGCTCCCGTTTCCTCATGGCCTGTCCTGCATTTCTGGTTTTGACACTTTATTCAGCATGGCCCTTTTGACCGATGGGAAGCGAGACTTCTTTGTAGCGCTGATTTGCCTTTCCAGGTTGCTTGGTTGGCCAAAAAGGGCGTATGCGTTTTTTCCTGAATATATTCAGGAAAACACGCATACGCCCTTTTTGGCCAAGGGCATCTTGTCGAGGTTTTGCCGCTTTTCCTGTGCTTTAAAGGCGATTTGAATCTCCCTCCTGAAATCTGTTTCCTGCAATTCTGCCTTGCTTTCAAATCCTCTTCGTTGCCTTCCCTCAATATATTTGTGGACGAGAGTGATCATTTATAAGTCTGCAGGTTTGTGAATTGCAGTGCCCCTGAGCTCCATTTTTCACCTCGCTTTCTTGGGAGCTGGCCGCAAAAGCGCAGGATGGCTTCAGGCCCTATTCTGGTCCCGGGCGGCAGGCTGAGCCTGTGGTTAATTCTTCTTCTTGATGGGAAAATAGAGTGACCTGTGCCTGTCCCAACACCTAGAGCTAGTCTCTCATTGTTTTCCCCTCTTCCCGTTCATCCTCAGGACAAATTGCAACCTGTACCGAACAGGAGGTTAAAGGCGCTGATTCTCCAAGGAGGGAGATTGCTAGTAAAGCAGCTGGAATGGCGAACCCGAGCACAAGGAGATGAGAAATGAGGTGCGTTTTAGAAACCTTTCGCGATCACACGGTGTACCATCTTCTGGGTTTCTCATGCATGTTTTCGATGTAGGAAGATGCCCTTGAACCTGGAGATTTGGAACCCATGGGATGGGTACCACGCAGTATTACTTTAAAGGGTCTGCGTTTCCTCACCCAACCTCACCAAACCTCTCAGCCCCAAGAGTGTCCACCCTTATGTCTCAATCAGCTGTGGGTCTAGATATGGTCAATCCAGGTAGCATAACTGCCCCTAAACGAATTTTGTAAGAATTTCTCTCTCTTTCACTGTCTTTTTTTCACAGGTTTTTAAAAGTAATTGATTTTTATAATGGGGTTTAGCTGCTTTTCACTGCTGTGTTTATGTCACTTCACACCCACTTGACTCACTTACAGAGAGATATCAATACATAGGTTTTAAGATTCTTACTAGTCAGATATATTCTGGGGCCGTGAATAGGGGGTTTTGAGTCCAATTCACTGAGCAAGGAGTAGGTCTTGTCTAGTACATATTGGGTTTATGGAACGGTATTTGAGCTAATTTGAAACCCTTGTTTTATGCATCACCCCACCTCACCTTTCCCGTTAAGCAGCCATAGTGTGTTTTCTAAACGTGTGACTCTGTTCTGTTTTGTAATTCAGTTCAAGGGTAGCGGTTTTTTCATTCCCTCTATAAGTGATATCTTATGATAAGTGTCTTTTTCTGTGTGACTTATTTCACTTAGAATCGTCGTACCTAAATCCACTCATCATGCTGCTACTAGCCTTATGACGTTGATTTCATGGCTGAGTGATATTCCTTTGTACATAAGGACCACAACTTCTTTATCCATTTTTCTCTTTCCTGGGATATTTAAGGTGTAACGAAGTGGAGGTTCTTGTCAACAGAGCAGCCCTAAACGTTGGGGTGCCTGTGTCTTGCTGATTTTTAGTTTTCCCCATGTATACGCCCATGAGTGGAACTGCCCTATGCTCTCTAAGCTGAGTTTTTTAGATGTTTCAGGACACACCGTACACTTCTCCAGAGTGGCTGTTGGCAATTTCCATCCCGCCCATCATCGTAGCAAGGCTCCCGTTTCCTCATGGCCTGCCCTGCATTTCTGGTTTTGACACTTTATTCAGCATGGCCCTTTTGACCGATGGGAAGCGAGACTTCTTTGTAGCGCTGATTTGTTTCCAGGTTGCTTGGTTGGCCAAAAAGGGCGTATGCGTTTTTTCCTGAATATATTCAGGAAAAAACGCATACGCCCTTTTTGGCCAAGGGCATCTTGTCGAGGTTTTGCCGCTTTTCCTGTGCTTTAAAGGCGATTCGAATCTCCCTCCTGAAATCTGTTTCCTGCAATTCTGCCTTGCTTTCAAATCCTCTTCGTTGCCTTCCCTCAATATATTTGTGGACGAGAGTGATCATTTATAAGTCTGCAGGTTTGTGAATTGCAGTGCCCCTGAGCTCCATTTTTCAACTCGCTTTCTTGGGAGCTGGCCGCAAAAGCGCAGGATGGCTTCAGGCCCTATTCTGGTCCCGGGCGGCAGGCTGAGCCTGTGGTTAATTCTTCTTCCTGATGGGAAAATAGAGTGACCTGTGCCTGTCCCAACACCTAGAGCTAGTCTCTCATTGTTTTCCCCTCTTCCCGTTCATCCTCAGGACAAATTGCAACCTGTACGGAACAGGAGGTTAAAGGTGTTGATTCTCCAAGGAAGGAGATTGCTAGTAAAGCAGCTGGAATGGCGAACCCGAGCACAAGGAGATGAGAAATGAGGTGCGTTTTAGAAACCTTTCGCGATCACACGGTGTACCATCTTCTGGGTTTCTCATGCATGTTTTCGATGTAGGAAGATGCCCTTGAACCTGGAGATTTGGAACCCATGGGATGGGTACCACGCAGTATTACTTTAAAGGGTCTGCGTTTCCTCACCCAACCTCACCAAACCTCTCAGCCCCAAGAGTGTCCACCCTTATGTCTCAATCAGCTGTGGGTCTAGATATGGTCAATCCAGGTAGCATAACTGCCCCTAAACGAATTTTGTAAGAATTTCTCTCTCTTTCACTGTCTTTTTTTCACAGGTTTTTAAAAGTAATTGATTTTTATAATGGGGTTTAGCTGCTTTTCACTGCTGTGTTTATATGACTTCACACCCACTTGACTCACTTACAGAGAGATATCAATACATAGGTTTTAAGATTCTTACTAGTCAGATATATTCTGGGGCCGTGAATAGGGGGTTTTGAGTCCAATTCACTGAGCAAGGAGTAGGTCTTGTCTAGTACATATTGGGTTTATGGAACGGTATTTGAGCTAATTTGAAACCCTTGTTTTATGCATCACCCCACCTCACCTTTCCCGTTAAGCAGCCATAGTGTGTTTTCTAAACGTGTGACTCTGTTCTGTTTTGTAATTCAGTTCAAGGGTAGCGGTTTTTTCATTCCCTCTATAAGTGATATCTTATGAGAAGTGTCTTTTTCTGTGTGACTTATTTCACTTAGAATCGTCGTACCTAAATCCACTCATCATGCTGCTACTAGCCTTATGACGTTGATTTCATGGCTGAGTGATATTCCTTTGTACATAAGGACCACAACTTCTTTATCCATTTTTCTCTTTCCTGGGATATTTAAGGTGTAACGAAGTGGAGGTTCTTGTCAACAGAGCAGCCCTAAACGTTGGGGTGCCTGTGTCTTGCTGATTTTTAGTTTTCCCCATGTATACGCCCATGAGTGGAACTGCCCTATGCTCTCTAAGCTGAGTTTTTTAGATGTTTCAGGACACACCGTACACTTCTCCAGAGTGGCTGTTGGCAATTTCCATCCCGCCCATCATCGTAGCAAGGCTCCCGTTTCCTCATGGCCTGCCCTGCATTTCTGGTTTTGACACTTTATTCAGCATGGCCCTTTTGACCGATGGGAAGCGAGACTTCTTTGTAGCGCTGATTTGCCTTTCCAGGTTGCTTGGTTGGCCAAAAAGGGCGTATGCGTTTTTTCCTGAATATATTCAGGAAAAAACGCATACGCCCTTTTTGGCCAAGGGCATCTTGTCGAGGTTTTGCCGCTTTTCCTGTGCTTTAAAGGCGATTCGAATCTCCCTCCTGAAATCTGTTTCCTGCAATTCTGCCTTGCTTTCAAATCCTCTTCGTTGCCTTCCCTCAATATATTTGTGGACGAGAGTGATCATTTATAAGTCTGCAGGTTTGTGAATTGCAGTGCCCCTGAGCTCCATTTTTCAACTCGCTTTCTTGGGAGCTGGCCGCAAAAGCGCAGGATGGCTTCAGGCCCTATTCTGGTCCCGGGCGGCAGGCTGAGCCTGTGGTTAATTCTTCTTCCTGATGGGAAAATAGAGTGACCTGTGCCTGTCCCAACACCTAGAGCTAGTCTCTCATTGTTTTCCCCTCTTCCCGTTCATCCTCAGGACAAATTGCAACCTGTACGGAACAGGAGGTTAAAGGTGCTGATTCTCCAAGGAAGGAGATTGCTAGTAAAGCAGCTGGAATGGCGAACCCGAGCACAAGGAGATGAGAAATGAGGTGCGTTTTAGAAACCTTTCGCGATCACACGGTGTACCATCTTCTGGGTTTCTCATGCATGTTTTCGATGTAGGAAGATGCCCTTGAACCTGGAGATTTGGAACCCATGGGATGGGTACCACGCAGTATTACTTTAAAGGGTCTGCGTTTCCTCACCCAACCTCACCAAACCTCTCAGCCCCAAGAGTGTCCACCCTTATGTCTCAATCAGCTGTGGGTCTAGATATGGTCAATCCAGGTAGCATAACTGCCCCTAAACGAATTTTGTAAGAATTTCTCTCTCTTTCACTGTCTTTTTTTCACAGGTTTTTAAAAGTAATTGATTTTTATAATGGGGTTTAGCTGCTTTTCACTGCTGTGTTTATGTGACTTCACACCCACTTGACTCACTTACAGAGAGATATCAATACATAGGTTTTAAGATTCTTACTAGTCAGATATATTCTTGGGCCGTGAATAGGGGGTTTTGAGTCCAATTCACTGAGCAAGGAGTAGGTCTTGTCTAGTACATATTGGGTTTATGGAACGGTATTTGAGCTAATTTGAAACCCTTGTTTTATGCATCACCCCACCTCACCTTTCCCGTTAAGCAGCCATAGTGTGTTTTCTAAACGTGTGACTCTGTTCTGTTTTGTAATTCAGTTCAAGGGTAGCGGTTTTTTCATTCCCTCTATAAGTGATATCTTATGATAAGTGTCTTTTTCTGTGTGACTTATTTCACTTAGAATCGTCGTACCTAAATCCACTCATCATGCTGCTACTAGCCTTATGACGTTGATTTCATGGCTGAGTGATATTCCTTTGTACATAAGGACCACAACTTCTTTATCCATTTTTCTCTTTCCTGGGATATTTAAGGTGTAACGAAGTGGAGGTTCTTGTCAACAGAGCAGCCCTAAACGTTGGGGTGCCTGTGTCTTGCTGATTTTTAGTTTTCCCCATGTATACGCCCATGAGTGGAACTGCCCTATGCTCTCTAAGCTGAGTTTTTTAGATGTTTCAGGACACACCGTACACTTCTCCAGAGTGGCTGTTGGCAATTTCCATCCCGCCCATCATCGTAGCAAGGCTCCCGTTTCCTCATGGCCTGCCCTGCATTTCTGGTTTTGACACTTTATTCAGCATGGCCCTTTTGACCGATGGGAAGCGAGACTTCTTTGTAGCGCTGATTTGCCTTTCCAGGTTGCTTGGTTGGCCAAAAAGGGCGTATGCGTTTTTTCCTGAATATATTCAGGAAAAAACGCATACGCCCTTTTTGGCCAAGGGCATCTTGTCGAGGTTTTGCCGCTTTTCCTGTGCTTTAAAGGCGATTCGAATCTCCCTCCTGAAATCTGTTTCCTGCAATTCTGCCTTGCTTTCAAATCCTCTTCGTTGCCTTCCCTCAATATATTTGTGGACGAGAGTGATCATTTATAAGTCTGCAGGTTTGTGAATTGCAGTGCCCCTGAGCTCCATTTTTCAACTCGCTTTCTTGGGAGCTGGCCGCAAAAGCGCAGGATGGCTTCAGGCCCTATTCTGGTCCCGGGCGGCAGGCTGAGCCTGTGGTTAATTCTTCTTCCTGATGGGAAAATAGAGTGACCTGTGCCTGTCCCAACACCTAGAGCTAGTCTCTCATTGTTTTCCCCTCTTCCCGTTCATCCTCAGGACAAATTGCAACCTGTACGGAACAGGAGGTTAAAGGTGCTGATTCTCCAAGGAAGGAGATTGCTAGTAAAGCAGCTGGAATGGCGAACCCGAGCACAAGGAGATGAGAAATGAGGTGCGTTTTAGAAACCTTTCGCGATCACACGGTGTACCATCTTCTGGGTTTCTCATGCATGTTTTCGATGTAGGAAGATGCCCTTGAACCTGGAGATTTGGAACCCATGGGATGGGTACCACGCAGTATTACTTTAAAGGGTCTGCGTTTCCTCACCCAACCTCACCAAACCTCTCAGCCCCAAGAGTGTCCACCCTTATGTCTCAATCAGCTGTGGGTCTAGATATGGTCAATCCAGGTAGCATAACTGCCCCTAAACGAATTTTGTAAGAATTTCTCTCTCTTTCACTGTCTTTTTTTCACAGGTTTTTAAAAGTAATTGATTTTTATAATGGGGTTTAGCTGCTTTTCACTGCTGTGTTTATGTGACTTCACACCCACTTGACTCACTTACAGAGAGATATCAATACATAGGTTTTAAGATTCTTACTAGTCAGATATATTCTTGGGCCGTGAATAGGGGGTTTTGAGTCCAATTCACTGAGCAAGGAGTAGGTCTTGTCTAGTACATATTGGGTTTATGGAACGGTATTTGAGCTAATTTGAAACCCTTGTTTTATGCATCACCCCACCTCACCTTTCCCGTTAAGCAGCCATAGTGTGTTTTCTAAACGTGTGACTCTGTTCTGTTTTGTAATTCAGTTCAAGGGTAGCGGTTTTTTCATTCCCTCTATAAGTGATATCTTATGATAAGTGTCTTTTTCTGTGTGACTTATTTCACTTAGAATCGTCGTACCTAAATCCACTCATCATGCTGCTACTAGCCTTATGACGTTGATTTCATGGCTGAGTGATATTCCTTTGTACATAAGGACCACAACTTCTTTATCCATTTTTCTCTTTCCTGGGATATTTAAGGTGTAACGAAGTGGAGGTTCTTGTCAACAGAGCAGCCCTAAACGTTGGGGTGCCTGTGTCTTGCTGATTTTTAGTTTTCCCCATGTATACGCCCATGAGTGGAACTGCCCTATGCTCTCTAAGCTGAGTTTTTTAGATGTTTCAGGACACACCGTACACTTCTCCAGAGTGGCTGTTGGCAATTTCCATCCCGCCCATCATCGTAGCAAGGCTCCCGTTTCCTCATGGCCTGCCCTGCATTTCTGGTTTTGACACTTTATTCAGCATGGCCCTTTTGACCGATGGGAAGCGAGACTTCTTTGTAGCGCTGATTTGCCTTTCCAGGTTGCTTGGTTGGCCAAAAAGGGCGTATGCGTTTTTTCCTGAATATATTCAGGAAAAAACGCATACGCCCTTTTTGGCCAAGGGCATCTTGTCGAGGTTTTGCCGCTTTTCCTGTGCTTTAAAGGCGATTCGAATCTCCCTCCTGAAATCTGTTTCCTGCAATTCTGCCTTGCTTTCAAATCCTCTTCGTTGCCTTCCCTCAATATATTTGTGGACGAGAGTGATCATTTATAAGTCTGCAGGTTTGTGAATTGCAGTGCCCCTGAGCTCCATTTTTCAACTCGCTTTCTTGGGAGCTGGCCGCAAAAGCGCAGGATGGCTTCAGGCCCTATTCTGGTCCCGGGCGGCAGGCTGAGCCTGTGGTTAATTCTTCTTCCTGATGGGAAAATAGAGTGACCTGTGCCTGTCCCAACACCTAGAGCTAGTCTCTCATTGTTTTCCCCTCTTCCCGTTCATCCTCAGGACAAATTGCAACCTGTACGGAACAGGAGGTTAAAGGTGCTGATTCTCCAAGGAAGGAGATTGCTAGTAAAGCAGCTGGAATGGCGAACCCGAGCACAAGGAGATGAGAAATGAGGTGCGTTTTAGAAACCTTTCGCGATCACACGGTGTACCATCTTCTGGGTTTCTCATGCATGTTTTCGATGTAGGAAGATGCCCTTGAACCTGGAGATTTGGAACCCATGGGATGGGTACCACGCAGTATTACTTTAAAGGGTCTGCGTTTCCTCACCCAACCTCACCAAACCTCTCAGCCCCAAGAGTGTCCACCCTTATGTCTCAATCAGCTGTGGGTCTAGATATGGTCAATCCAGGTAGCATAACTGCCCCTAAACGAATTTTGTAAGAATTTCTCTCTCTTTCACTGTCTTTTTTTCACAGGTTTTTAAAAGTAATTGATTTTTATAATGGGGTTTAGCTGCTTTTCACTGCTGTGTTTATGTGACTTCACACCCACTTGACTCACTTACAGAGAGATATCAATACATAGGTTTTAAGATTCTTACTAGTCAGATATATTCTGGGGCCGTGAATAGGGGGTTTTGAGTCCAATTCACTGAGCAAGGAGTAGGTCTTGTCTAGTACATATTGGGTTTATGGAACGGTATTTGAGCTAATTTGAAACCCTTGTTTTATGCATCACCCCACCTCACCTTTCCCGTTAAGCAGCCATAGTGTGTTTTCTAAACGTGTGACTCTGTTCTGTTTTGTAATTCAGTTCAAGGGTAGCGGTTTTTTCATTCCCTCTATAAGTGATATCTTATGATAAGTGTCTTTTTCTGTGTGACTTATTTCACTTAGAATCGTCGTACCTAAATCCACTCATCATGCTGCTACTAGCCTTATGACGTTGATTTCATGGCTGAGTGATATTCCTTTGTACATAAGGACCACAACTTCTTTATCCATTTTTCTCTTTCCTGGGATATTTAAGGTGTAACGAAGTGGAGGTTCTTGTCAACAGAGCAGCCCTAAACGTTGGGGTGCCTGTGTCTTGCTGATTTTTAGTTTTCCCCATGTATACGCCCATGAGTGGAACTGCCCTATGCTCTCTAAGCTGAGTTTTTTAGATGTTTCAGGACACACCGTACACTTCTCCAGAGTGGCTGTTGGCAATTTCCATCCCGCCCATCATCGTAGCAAGGCTCCCGTTTCCTCATGGCCTGCCCTGCATTTCTGGTTTTGACACTTTATTCAGCATGGCCCTTTTGACCGATGGGAAGCGAGACTTCTTTGTAGCGCTGATTTGCCTTTCCAGGTTGCTTGGTTGGCCAAAAAGGGCGTATGCGTTTTTTCCTGAATATATTCAGGAAAAAACGCATACGCCCTTTTTGGCCAAGGGCATCTTGTCGAGGTTTTGCCGCTTTTCCTGTGCTTTAAAGGCGATTCGAATCTCCCTCCTGAAATCTGTTTCCTGCAATTCTGCCTTGCTTTCAAATCCTCTTCGTTGCCTTCCCTCAATATATTTGTGGACGAGAGTGATCATTTATAAGTCTGCAGGTTTGTGAATTGCAGTGCCCCTGAGCTCCATTTTTCAACTCGCTTTCTTGGGAGCTGGCCGCAAAAGCGCAGGATGGCTTCAGGCCCTATTCTGGTCCCGGGCGGCAGGCTGAGCCTGTGGTTAATTCTTCTTCCTGATGGGAAAATAGAGTGACCTGTGCCTGTCCCAACACCTAGAGCTAGTCTCTCATTGTTTTCCCCTCTTCCCGTTCATCCTCAGGACAAATTGCAACCTGTACGGAACAGGAGGTTAAAGGTGCTGATTCTCCAAGGAAGGAGATTGCTAGTAAAGCAGCTGGAATGGCGAACCCGAGCACAAGGAGATGAGAAATGAGGTGCGTTTTAGAAACCTTTCGCGATCACACGGTGTACCATCTTCTGGGTTTCTCATGCATGTTTTCGATGTAGGAAGATGCCCTTGAACCTGGAGATTTGGAACCCATGGGATGGGTACCACGCAGTATTACTTTAAAGGGTCTGCGTTTCCTCACCCAACCTCACCAAACCTCTCAGCCCCAAGAGTGTCCACCCTTATGTCTCAATCAGCTGTGGGTCTAGATATGGTCAATCCAGGTAGCATAACTGCCCCTAAACGAATTTTGTAAGAATTTCTCTCTCTTTCACTGTCTTTTTTTCACAGGTTTTTAAAAGTAATTGATTTTTATAATGGGGTTTAGCTGCTTTTCACTGCTGTGTTTATGTGACTTCACACCCACTTGACTCACTTACAGAGAGATATCAATACATAGGTTTTAAGATTCTTACTAGTCAGATATATTCTTGGGCCGTGAATAGGGGGTTTTGAGTCCAATTCACTGAGCAAGGAGTAGGTCTTGTCTAGTACATATTGGGTTTATGGAACGGTATTTGAGCTAATTTGAAACCCTTGTTTTATGCATCACCCCACCTCACCTTTCCCGTTAAGCAGCCATAGTGTGTTTTCTAAACGTGTGACTCTGTTCTGTTTTGTAATTCAGTTCAAGGGTAGCGGTTTTTTCATTCCCTCTATAAGTGATATCTTATGATAAGTGTCTTTTTCTGTGTGACTTATTTCACTTAGAATCGTCGTACCTAAATCCACTCATCATGCTGCTACTAGCCTTATGACGTTGATTTCATGGCTGAGTGATATTCCTTTGTACATAAGGACCACAACTTCTTTATCCATTTTTCTCTTTCCTGGGATATTTAAGGTGTAACGAAGTGGAGGTTCTTGTCAACAGAGCAGCCCTAAACGTTGGGGTGCCTGTGTCTTGCTGATTTTTAGTTTTCCCCATGTATACGCCCATGAGTGGAACTGCCCTATGCTCTCTAAGCTGAGTTTTTTAGATGTTTCAGGACACACCGTACACTTCTCCAGAGTGGCTGTTGGCAATTTCCATCCCGCCCATCATCGTAGCAAGGCTCCCGTTTCCTCATGGCCTGCCCTGCATTTCTGGTTTTGACACTTTATTCAGCATGGCCCTTTTGACCGATGGGAAGCGAGACTTCTTTGTAGCGCTGATTTGCCTTTCCAGGTTGCTTGGTTGGCCAAAAAGGGCGTATGCGTTTTTTCCTGAATATATTCAGGAAAAAACGCATACGCCCTTTTTGGCCAAGGGCATCTTGTCGAGGTTTTGCCGCTTTTCCTGTGCTTTAAAGGCGATTCGAATCTCCCTCCTGAAATCTGTTTCCTGCAATTCTGCCTTGCTTTCAAATCCTCTTCGTTGCCTTCCCTCAATATATTTGTGGACGAGAGTGATCATTTATAAGTCTGCAGGTTTGTGAATTGCAGTGCCCCTGAGCTCCATTTTTCAACTCGCTTTCTTGGGAGCTGGCCGCAAAAGCGCAGGATGGCTTCAGGCCCTATTCTGGTCCCGGGCGGCAGGCTGAGCCTGTGGTTAATTCTTCTTCCTGATGGGAAAATAGAGTGACCTGTGCCTGTCCCAACACCTAGAGCTAGTCTCTCATTGTTTTCCCCTCTTCCCGTTCATCCTCAGGACAAATTGCAACCTGTACGGAACAGGAGGTTAAAGGTGCTGATTCTCCAAGGAAGGAGATTGCTAGTAAAGCAGCTGGAATGGCGAACCCGAGCACAAGGAGATGAGAAATGAGGTGCGTTTTAGAAACCTTTCGCGATCACACGGTGTACCATCTTCTGGGTTTCTCATGCATGTTTTCGATGTAGGAAGATGCCCTTGAACCTGGAGATTTGGAACCCATGGGATGGGTACCACGCAGTATTACTTTAAAGGGTCTGCGTTTCCTCACCCAACCTCACCAAACCTCTCAGCCCCAAGAGTGTCCACCCTTATGTCTCAATCAGCTGTGGGTCTAGATATGGTCAATCCAGGTAGCATAACTGCCCCTAAACGAATTTTGTAAGAATTTCTCTCTCTTTCACTGTCTTTTTTTCACAGGTTTTTAAAAGTAATTGATTTTTATAATGGGGTTTAGCTGCTTTTCACTGCTGTGTTTATGTGACTTCACACCCACTTGACTCACTTACAGAGAGATATCAATACATAGGTTTTAAGATTCTTACTAGTCAGATATATTCTTGGGCCGTGAATAGGGGGTTTTGAGTCCAATTCACTGAGCAAGGAGTAGGTCTTGTCTAGTACATATTGGGTTTATGGAACGGTATTTGAGCTAATTTGAAACCCTTGTTTTATGCATCACCCCACCTCACCTTTCCCGTTAAGCAGCCATAGTGTGTTTTCTAAACGTGTGACTCTGTTCTGTTTTGTAATTCAGTTCAAGGGTAGCGGTTTTTTCATTCCCTCTATAAGTGATATCTTATGATAAGTGTCTTTTTCTGTGTGACTTATTTCACTTAGAATCGTCGTACCTAAATCCACTCATCATGCTGCTACTAGCCTTATGACGTTGATTTCATGGCTGAGTGATATTCCTTTGTACATAAGGACCACAACTTCTTTATCCATTTTTCTCTTTCCTGGGATATTTAAGGTGTAACGAAGTGGAGGTTCTTGTCAACAGAGCAGCCCTAAACGTTGGGGTGCCTGTGTCTTGCTGATTTTTAGTTTTCCCCATGTATACGCCCATGAGTGGAACTGCCCTATGCTCTCTAAGCTGAGTTTTTTAGATGTTTCAGGACACACCGTACACTTCTCCAGAGTGGCTGTTGGCAATTTCCATCCCGCCCATCATCGTAGCAAGGCTCCCGTTTCCTCATGGCCTGCCCTGCATTTCTGGTTTTGACACTTTATTCAGCATGGCCCTTTTGACCGATGGGAAGCGAGACTTCTTTGTAGCGCTGATTTGCCTTTCCAGGTTGCTTGGTTGGCCAAAAAGGGCGTATGCGTTTTTTCCTGAATATATTCAGGAAAAAACGCATACGCCCTTTTTGGCCAAGGGCATCTTGTCGAGGTTTTGCCGCTTTTCCTGTGCTTTAAAGGCGATTCGAATCTCCCTCCTGAAATCTGTTTCCTGCAATTCTGCCTTGCTTTCAAATCCTCTTCGTTGCCTTCCCTCAATATATTTGTGGACGAGAGTGATCATTTATAAGTCTGCAGGTTTGTGAATTGCAGTGCCCCTGAGCTCCATTTTTCAACTCGCTTTCTTGGGAGCTGGCCGCAAAAGCGCAGGATGGCTTCAGGCCCTATTCTGGTCCCGGGCGGCAGGCTGAACCTGTGGTTAATTCTTCTTCCTGATGGGAAAATAGAGTGACCTGTGCCTGTCCCAACACCTAGAGCTAGTCTCTCATTGTTTTCCCCTCTTCCCGTTCATCCTCAGGACAAATTGCAACCTGTACGGAACAGGAGGTTAAAGGTGCTGATTCTCCAAGGAAGGAGATTGCTAGTAAAGCAGCTGGAATGGCGAACCCGAGCACAAGGAGATGAGAAATGAGGTGCGTTTTAGAAACCTTTCGCGATCACACGGTGTACCATCTTCTGGGTTTCTCATGCATGTTTTCGATGTAGGAAGATGCCCTTGAACCTGGAGATTTGGAACCCATGGGATGGGTACCACGCAGTATTACTTTAAAGGGTCTGCGTTTCCTCACCCAACCTCACCAAACCTCTCAGCCCCAAGAGTGTCCACCCTTATGTCTCAATCAGCTGTGGGTCTAGATATGGTCAATCCAAGTAGCATAACTGCCCCTAAACGAATTTTGTAAGAATTTCTCTCTCTTTCACTGTCTTTTTTTCACAGGTTTTTAAAAGTAATTGATTTTTATAATGGGGTTTAGCTGCTTTTCACTGCTGTGTTTATGTGACTTCACACCCACTTGACTCACTTACAGAGAGATATCAATACATAGGTTTTAAGATTCTTACTAGTCAGATATATTCTGGGGCCGTGAATAGGGGGTTTTGAGTCCAATTCACTGAGCAAGGAGTAGGTCTTGTCTAGTACATATTGGGTTTATGGAACGGTATTTGAGCTAATTTGAAACCCTTGTTTTATGCATCACCCCACCTCACCTTTCCCGTTAAGCAGCCATAGTGTGTTTTCTAAACGTGTGACTCTGTTCTGTTTTGTAATTCAGTTCAAGGGTAGCGGTTTTTTCATTCCCTCTATAAGTGATATCTTATGATAAGTGTCTTTTTCTGTGTGACTTATTTCACTTAGAATCGTCGTACCTAAATCCACTCATCATGCTGCTACTAGCCTTATGACGTTGATTTCATGGCTGAGTGATATTCCTTTGTACATAAGGACCACAACTTCTTTATCCATTTTTCTCTTTCCTGGGATATTTAAGGTGTAACGAAGTGGAGGTTCTTGTCAACAGAGCAGCCCTAAACGTTGGGGTGCCTGTGTCTTGCTGATTTTTAGTTTTCCCCATGTATACGCCCATGAGTGGAACTGCCCTATGCTCTCTAAGCTGAGTTTTTTAGATGTTTCAGGACACACCGTACACTTCTCCAGAGTGGCTGTTGGCAATTTCCATCCCGCCCATCATCGTAGCAAGGCTCCCGTTTCCTCATGGCCTGCCCTGCATTTCTGGTTTTGACACTTTATTCAGCATGGCCCTTTTGACCGATGGGAAGCGAGACTTCTTTGTAGCGCTGATTTGCCTTTCCAGGTTGCTTGGTTGGCCAAAAAGGGCGTATGCGTTTTTTCCTGAATATATTCAGGAAAAAACGCATACGCCCTTTTTGGCCAAGGGCATCTTGTCGAGGTTTTGCCGCTTTTCCTGTGCTTTAAAGGCGATTCGAATCTCCCTCCTGAAATCTGTTTCCTGCAATTCTGCCTTGCTTTCAAATCCTCTTCGTTGCCTTCCCTCAATATATTTGTGGACGAGAGTGATCATTTATAAGTCTGCAGGTTTGTGAATTGCAGTGCCCCTGAGCTCCATTTTTCAACTCGCTTTCTTGGGAGCTGGCCGCAAAAGCGCAGGATGGCTTCAGGCCCTATTCTGGTCCCGGGCGGCAGGCTGAGCCTGTGGTTAATTCTTCTTCCTGATGGGAAAATAGAGTGACCTGTGCCTGTCCCAACACCTAGAGCTAGTCTCTCATTGTTTTCCCCTCTTCCCGTTCATCCTCAGGACAAATTGCAACCTGTACGGAACAGGAGGTTAAAGGTGCTGATTCTCCAAGGAAGGAGATTGCTAGTAAAGCAGCTGGAATGGCGAACCCGAGCACAAGGAGATGAGAAATGAGGTGCGTTTTAGAAACCTTTCGCGATCACACGGTGTACCATCTTCTGGGTTTCTCATGCATGTTTTCGATGTAGGAAGATGCCCTTGAACCTGGAGATTTGGAACCCATGGGATGGGTACCACGCAGTATTACTTTAAAGGGTCTGCGTTTCCTCACCCAACCTCACCAAACCTCTCAGCCCCAAGAGTGTCCACCCTTATGTCTCAATCAGCTGTGGGTCTAGATATGGTCAATCCAGGTAGCATAACTGCCCCTAAACGAATTTTGTAAGAATTTCTCTCTCTTTCACTGTCTTTTTTTCACAGGTTTTTAAAAGTAATTGATTTTTATAATGGGGTTTAGCTGCTTTTCACTGCTGTGTTTATGTGACTTCACACCCACTTGACTCACTTACAGAGAGATATCAATACATAGGTTTTAAGATTCTTACTAGTCAGATATATTCTTGGGCCGTGAATAGGGGGTTTTGAGTCCAATTCACTGAGCAAGGAGTAGGTCTTGTCTAGTACATATTGGGTTTATGGAACGGTATTTGAGCTAATTTGAAACCCTTGTTTTATGCATCACCCCACCTCACCTTTCCCGTTAAGCAGCCATAGTGTGTTTTCTAAACGTGTGACTCTGTTCTGTTTTGTAATTCAGTTCAAGGGTAGCGGTTTTTTCATTCCCTCTATAAGTGATATCTTATGATAAGTGTCTTTTTCTGTGTGACTTATTTCACTTAGAATCGTCGTACCTAAATCCACTCATCATGCTGCTACTAGCCTTATGACGTTGATTTCATGGCTGAGTGATATTCCTTTGTACATAAGGACCACAACTTCTTTATCCATTTTTCTCTTTCCTGGGATATTTAAGGTGTAACGAAGTGGAGGTTCTTGTCAACAGAGCAGCCCTAAACGTTGGGGTGCCTGTGTCTTGCTGATTTTTAGTTTTCCCCATGTATACGCCCATGAGTGGAACTGCCCTATGCTCTCTAAGCTGAGTTTTTTAGATGTTTCAGGACACACCGTACACTTCTCCAGAGTGGCTGTTGGCAATTTCCATCCCGCCCATCATCGTAGCAAGGCTCCCGTTTCCTCATGGCCTGCCCTGCATTTCTGGTTTTGACACTTTATTCAGCATGGCCCTTTTGACCGATGGGAAGCGAGACTTCTTTGTAGCGCTGATTTGCCTTTCCAGGTTGCTTGGTTGGCCGAAAAGGGCGTATGCGTTTTTTCCTGAATATATTCAGGAAAAAACGCATACGCCCTTTTTGGCCAAGGGCATCTTGTCGAGGTTTTGCCGCTTTTCCTGTGCTTTAAAGGCGATTCGAATCTCCCTCCTGAAATCTGTTTCCTGCAATTCTGCCTTGCTTTCAAATCCTCTTCGTTGCCTTCCCTCAATATATTTGTGGACGAGAGTGATCATTTATAAGTCTGCAGGTTTGTGAATTGCAGTGCCCCTGAGCTCCATTTTTCAACTCGCTTTCTTGGGAGCTGGCCGCAAAAGCGCAGGATGGCTTCAGGCCCTATTCTGGTCCCGGGCGGCAGGCTGAGCCTGTGCTTAATTCTTCTTCCTGATGGGAAAATAGAGTGACCTGTGCCTGTCCCAACACCTAGAGCTAGTCTCTCATTGTTTTCCCCTCTTCCCGTTCATCCTCAGGACAAATTGCAACCTGTACGGAACAGGAGGTTAAAGGTGCTGATTCTCCAAGGAAGGAGATTGCTAGTAAAGCAGCTGGAATGGCGAACCCGAGCACAAGGAGATGAGAAATGAGGTGCGTTTTAGAAACCTTTCGCGATCACACGGTGTACCATCTTCTGGGTTTCTCATGCATGTTTTCGATGTAGGAAGATGCCCTTGAACCTGGAGATTTGGAACCCATGGGATGGGTACCACGCAGTATTACTTTAAAGGGTCTGCGTTTCCTCACCCAACCTCACCAAACCTCTCAGCCCCAAGAGTGTCCACCCTTATGTCTCAATCAGCTGTGGGTCTAGATATGGTCAATCCAGGTAGCATAACTGCCCCTAAACGAATTTTGTAAGAATTTCTCTCTCTTTCACTGTCTTTTTTTCACAGGTTTTTAAAAGTAATTGATTTTTATAATGGGGTTTAGCTGCTTTTCACTGCTGTGTTTATGTGACTTCACACCCACTTGACTCACTTACAGAGAGATATCAATACATAGGTTTTAAGATTCTTACTAGTCAGATATATTCTTGGGCCGTGAATAGGGGGTTTTGAGTCCAATTCACTGAGCAAGGAGTAGGTCTTGTCTAGTACATATTGGGTTTATGGAACGGTATTTGAGCTAATTTGAAACCCTTGTTTTATGCATCACCCCACCTCACCTTTCCCGTTAAGCAGCCATAGTGTGTTTTCTAAACGTGTGACTCTGTTCTGTTTTGTAATTCAGTTCAAGGGTAGCGGTTTTTTCATTCCCTCTATAAGTGATATCTTATGATAAGTGTCTTTTTCTGTGTGACTTATTTCACTTAGAATCGTCGTACCTAAATCCACTCATCATGCTGCTACTAGCCTTATGACGTTGATTTCATGGCTGAGTGATATTCTATTGTACATAAGGACCACAACTTCTTTATCCATTTTTCTCTTTCCTGGGATATTTAAGGTGTAACGAAGTGGAGGTTCTTGTCAACAGAGCAGCCCTAAACGTTGGGGTGCCTGTGTCTTGCTGATTTTTAGTTTTCCCCATGTATACGCCCATGAGTGGAACTGCCCTATGCTCTCTAAGCTGAGTTTTTTAGATGTTTCAGGACACACCGTACACTTCTCCAGAGTGGCTGTTGGCAATTTCCATCCCGCCCATCTTCGTAGCAAGGCTCCCGTTTCCTCATGGCCTGCCCTGCATTTCTGGTTTTGACACTTTATTCAGCATGGCCCTTTTGACCGATGGGAAGCGAGACTTCTTTGTAGCGCTGATTTGCCTTTCCAGGTTGCTTGGTTGGCCGAAAAGGGCGTATGCGTTTTTTCCTGAATATATTCAGGAAAAAACGCATACGCCCTTTTTGGCCAAGGGCATCTTGTCGAGGTTTTGCCGCTTTTCCTGTGCTTTAAAGGCGATTTGAATCTCCCTCCTGAAATCTGTTTCCTGCAATTCTGCCTTGCTTTCAAATCCTCTTCGTTGCCTTCCCTCAATATATTTGTGCACGAGAGTGATCATTTATAAGTCTGCAGGTTTGTGAATTGCAGTGCCCCTGAGCTCCATTTTTCAACTCGCTTTCTTGGGAGCTGGCCGCAAAAGCGCAGGATGGCTTCAGGCCCTATTCTGGTCCCGGGCGGCAGGCTGAGCCTGTGCTTAATTCTTCTTCCTGATGGGAAAATAGAGTGACCTGTGCCTGTCCCAACACCTAGAGCTAGTCTCTCATTGTTTTCCCCTCTTCCCGTTCATCCTCAGGACAAATTGCAACCTGTACGGAACAGGAGGTTAAAGGTGCTGATTCTCCAAGGAAGGAGATTGCTAGTAAAGCAGCTGGAATGGCGAACCCGAGCACAAGGAGATGAGAAATGAGGTGCGTTTTAGAAACCTTTCGCGATCACACGGTGTACCATCTTCTGGGTTTCTCATGCATGTTTTCGATGTAGGAAGATGCCCTTGAACCTGGAGATTTGGAACCCATGGGATGGGTACCACGCAGTATTACTTTAAAGGGTCTGCGTTTCCTCACCCAACCTCACCAAACCTCTCAGCCCCAAGAGTGTCCACCCTTATGTCTCAATCAGCTGTGGGTCTAGATATGGTCAATCCAGGTAGCATAACTGCCCCTAAACGAATTTTGTAAGAATTTCTCTCTCTTTCACTGTCTTTTTTTCACAGGTTTTTAAAAGTAATTGATTTTTATAATGGGGTTTAGCTGCTTTTCACTGCTGTGTTTATGTGACTTCACACCCACTTGACTCACTTACAGAGAGATATCAATACATAGGTTTTAAGATTCTTACTAGTCAGATATATTCTTGGGCCGTGAATAGGGGGTTTTGAGTCCAATTCACTGAGCAAGGAGTAGGTCTTGTCTAGTACATATTGGGTTTATGGAACGGTATTTGAGCTAATTTGAAACCCTTGTTTTATGCATCACCCCACCTCACCTTTCCCGTTAAGCAGCCATAGTGTGTTTTCTAAACGTGTGACTCTGTTCTGTTTTGTAATTCAGTTCAAGGGTAGCGGTTTTTTCATTCCCTCTATAAGTGATATCTTATGATAAGTGTCTTTTTCTGTGTGACTTATTTCACTTAGAATCGTCGTACCTAAATCCACTCATCATGCTGCTACTAGCCTTATGACGTTGATTTCATGGCTGAGTGATATTCTATTGTACATAAGGACCACAACTTCTTTATCCATTTTTCTCTTTCCTGGGATATTTAAGGTGTAACGAAGTGGAGGTTCTTGTCAACAGAGCAGCCCTAAACGTTGGGGTGCCTGTGTCTTGCTGATTTTTAGTTTTCCCCATGTATACGCCCATGAGTGGAACTGCCCTATGCTCTCTAAGCTGAGTTTTTTAGATGTTTCAGGACACACCGTACACTTCTCCAGAGTGGCTGTTGGCAATTTCCATCCCGCCCATCTTCGTAGCAAGGCTCCCGTTTCCTCATGGCCTGCCCTGCATTTCTGGTTTTGACACTTTATTCAGCATGGCCCTTTTGACCGATGGGAAGCGAGACTTCTTTGTAGCGCTGATTTGCCTTTCCAGGTTGCTTGGTTGGCCAAAAAGGGCGTATGCGTTTTTTCCTGAATATATTCAGGAAAAAACGCATACGCCCTTTTTGGCCAAGGGCATCTTGTCGAGGTTTTGCCGCTTTTCCTGTGCTTTAAAGGCGATTCGAATCTCCCTCCTGAAATCTGTTTCCTGCAATTCTGCCTTGCTTTCAAATCCTCTTCGTTGCCTTCCCTCAATATATTTGTGGACGAGAGTGATCATTTATAAGTCTGCAGGTTTGTGAATTGCAGTGCCCCTGAGCTCCATTTTTCAACTCGCTTTCTTGGGAGCTGGCCGCAAAAGCGCAGGATGGCTTCAGGCCCTATTCTGGTCCCGGGCGGCAGGCTGAGCCTGTGGTTAATTCTTCTTCCTGATGGGAAAATAGAGTGACCTGTGCCTGTCCCAACACCTAGAGCTAGTCTCTCATTGTTTTCCCCTCTTCCCGTTCATCCTCAGGACAAATTGCAACCTGTACGGAACAGGAGGTTAAAGGTGCTGATTCTCCAAGGAGGGAGATTGCTAGTAAAGCAGCTGGAATGGCGAACCCGAGCACAAGGAGATGAGAAATGAGGTGCGTTTTAGAAACCTTTCGCGATCACACGGTGTACCATCTTCTGGGTTTCTCATGCATGTTTTCGATGTAGGAAGATGCCCTTGAACCTGGAGATTTGGAACCCATGGGATGGGTACCACGCAGTATTACTTTAAAGGGTCTGCGTTTCCTCACCCAACCTCACCAAACCTCTCAGCCCCAAGAGTGTCCACCCTTATGTCTCAATCAGCTGTGGGTCTAGATATGGTCAATCCAGGTAGCATAACTGCCCCTAAACGAATTTTGTAAGAATTTCTCTCTCTTTCACTGTCTTTTTTTCACAGGTTTTTAAAAGTAATTGATTTTTATAATGGGGTTTAGCTGCTTTTCACTGCTGTGTTTATGTGACTTCACACCCACTTGACTCACTTACAGAGAGATATCAATACATAGGTTTTAAGATTCTTACTAGTCAGATATATTCTTGGGCCGTGAATAGGGGGTTTTGAGTCCAATTCACTGAGCAAGGAGTAGGTCTTGTCTAGTACATATTGGGTTTATGGAACGGTATTTGAGCTAATTTGAAACCCTTGTTTTATGCATCACCCCACCTCACCTTTCCCGTTAAGCAGCCATAGTGTGTTTTCTAAACGTGTGACTCTGTTCTGTTTTGTAATTCAGTTCAAGGGTAGCGGTTTTTTCATTCCCTCTATAAGTGATATCTTATGATAAGTGTCTTTTTCTGTGTGACTTATTTCACTTAGAATCGTCGTACCTAAATCCACTCATCATGCTGCTACTAGCCTTATGACGTTGATTTCATGGCTGAGTGATATTCCTTTGTACATAAGGACCACAACTTCTTTATCCATTTTTCTCTTTCCTGGGATATTTAAGGTGTAACGAAGTGGAGGTTCTTGTCAACAGAGCAGCCCTAAACGTTGGGGTCCCTGTGTCTTGCTGATTTTTAGTTTTCCCCATGTATACGCCCATGAGTGGAACTGCCCTATGCTCTCTAAGCTGAGTTTTTTAGATGTTTCAGGACACACCGTACACTTCTCCAGAGTGGCTGTTGGCAATTTCCATCCCGCCCATCATCGTAGCAAGGCTCCCGTTTCCTCATGGCCTGCCCTGCATTTCTGGTTTTGACACTTTATTCAGCATGGCCCTTTTGACCGATGGGAAGCGAGACTTCTTTGTAGCGCTGATTTGCCTTTCCAGGTTGCTTGGTTGGCCGAAAAGGGCGTATGCGTTTTTTCCTGAATATATTCAGGAAAAAACGCATACGCCCTTTTTGGCCAAGGGCATCTTGTCGAGGTTTTGCCGCTTTTCCTGTGCTTTAAAGGCGATTTGAATCTCCCTCCTGAAATCTGTTTCCTGCAATTCTGCCTTGCTTTCAAATCCTCTTCGTTGCCTTCCCTCAATATATTTGTGCACGAGAGTGATCATTTATAAGTCTGCAGGTCTGTGAATTGCAGTGCCCCTGAGCTCCATTTTTCAACTCGCTTTCTTGGGAGCTGGCCGCAAAAGCGCAGGATGGCTTCAGGCCTTATTCTGGTCCCGGGCGGCAGGCTGAGCCTGTGGTTAATTCTTCTTCCTGATGGGAAAATAGAGTGACCTGTGCCTGTCCCAACACCTAGAGCTAGTCTCTCATTGTTTTCCCCTCTTCCCGTTCATCCTCAGGACAAATTGCAACCTGTACGGAACAGGAGGTTAAAGGTGCTGATTCTCCAAGGAAGGAGATTGCTAGTAAAGCAGCTGGAATGGCGAACCCGAGCACAAGGAGATGAGAAATGAGGTGCGTTTTAGAAACCTTTCGCGATCACACGGTGTACCATCTTCTGGGTTTCTCATGCATGTTTTCGATGTAGGAAGATGCCCTTGAACCTGGAGATTTGGAACCCATGGGATGGGTACCACGCAGTATTACTTTAAAGGGTCTGCGTTTCCTCACCCAACCTCACCAAACCTCTCAGCCCCAAGAGTGTCCACCCTTATGTCTCAATCAGCTGTGGGTCTAGATATGGTCAATCCAGGTAGCATAACTGCCCCTAAACGAATTTTGTAAGAATTTCTCTCTCTTTCACTGTCTTTTTTTCACAGCTTTTTAAAAGTAATTGATTTTTATAATGGGGTTTAGCTGCTTTTCACTGCTGTGTTTATGTCACTTCACACCCACTTGACTCACTTACAGAGAGATATCAATACATAGGTTTTAAGATTCTTACTAGTCAGATATATTCTTGGGCCGTGAATAGGGGGTTTTGAGTCCAATTCACTGAGCAAGGAGTAGGTCTTGTCTAGTACATATTGGGTTTATGGAACGGTATTTGAGCTAATTTGAAACCCTTGTTTTATGCATCACCCCACCTCACCTTTCCCGTTAAGCAGCCATAGTGTGTTTTCTAAACGTGTGACTCTGTTCTGTTTTGTAATTCAGTTCAAGGGTAGCGGTTTTTTCATTCCCTCTATAAGTGATATCTTATGAGAAGTGTCTTTTTCTGTGTGACTTATTTCACTTAGAATCGTCGTACCTAAATCCACTCATCATGCTGCTACTAGCCTTATGACGTTGATTTCATGGCTGAGTGATATTCCTTTGTACATAAGGACCACAACTTCTTTATCCATTTTTCTCTTTCCTGGGATATTTAAGGTGTAACGAAGTGGAGGTTCTTGTCAACAGAGCAGCCCTAAACGTTGGGGTGCCTGTGTCTTGCTGATTTTTAGTTTTCCCCATGTATACGCCCATGAGTGGAACTGCCCTATGCTCTCTAAGCTGAGTTTTTTAGATGTTTCAGGACACACCGTACACTTCTCCAGAGTGGCTGTTGGCAATTTCCATCCCGCCCATCATCGTAGCAAGGCTCCCGTTTCCTCATGGCCTGCCCTGCATTTCTGGTTTTGAGACTTTATTCAGCATGGCCCTTTTGACCGATGGGAAGCGAGACTTCTTTGTAGCGCTGATTTGCCTTTCCAGGTTGCTTGGTTGGCCAAAAAGGGCGTATGCGTTTTTTCCTGAATATATTCAGGAAAAAACGCATACGCCCTTTTTGGCCAAGGGCATCTTGTCGAGGTTTTGCCGCTTTTCCTGTGCTTTAAAGGCGATTTGAATCTCCCTCCTGAAATCTGTTTCCTGCAATTCTGCCTTGCTTTCAAATCCTCTTGGTTGCCTTCCCTCAATATATTTGTGGACGAGAGTGATCATTTATAAGTCTGCAGGTTTGTGAATTGCAGTGCCCCTGAGCTCCATTTTTCAACTCGCTTTCTTGGGAGCTGGCCGCAAAAGCGCAGGATGGCTTCAGGCCCTATTCTGGTCCCGGGCGGCAGGCTGAGCCTGTGGTTAATTCTTCTTCCTGATGGGAAAATAGAGTGACCTGTGCCTGTCCCAACACCTAGAGCTAGTCTCTCATTGTTTTCCCCTCTTCCCGTTCATCCTCAGGACAAATTGCAACCTGTACGGAACAGGAGGTTAAAGGTGCTGATTCTCCAAGGAGGGAGATTGCTAGTAAAGCAGCTGGAATGGCGAACCCGAGCACAAGGAGATGAGAAATGAGGTGCGTTTTAGAAACCTTTCGCGATCACACGGTGTACCATCTTCTGGGTTTCTCATGCATGTTTTCGATGTAGGAAGATGCCCTTGAACCTGGAGATTTGGAACCCATGGGATGGGTACCACGCAGTATTACTTTAAAGGGTCTGCGTTTCCTCACCCAACCTCACCAAACCTCTCAGCCCCAAGAGTGTCCACCCTTATGTCTCAATCAGCTGTGGGTCTAGATATGGTCAATCCAGGTAGCATAACTGCCCCTAAACGAATTTTGTAAGAATTTCTCTCTCTTTCACTGTCTTTTTTTCACAGCTTTTTAAAAGTAATTGATTTTTATAATGGGGTTTAGCTGCTTTTCACTGCTGTGTTTATGTCACTTCACACCCACTTGACTCACTTACAGAGAGATATCAATACATAGGTTTTAAGATTCTTACTAGTCAGATATATTCTTGGGCCGTGAATAGGGGGTTTTGAGTCCAATTCACTGAGCAAGGAGTAGGTCTTGTCTAGTACATATTGGGTTTATGGAACGGTATTTGAGCTAATTTGAAACCCTTGTTTTATGCATCACCCCACCTCACCTTTCCCGTTAAGCAGCCATAGTGTGTTTTCTAAACGTGTGACTCTGTTCTGTTTTGTAATTCAGTTCAAGGGTAGCGGTTTTTTCATTCCCTCTATAAGTGATATCTTATGAGAAGTGTCTTTTTCTGTGTGACTTATTTCACTTAGAATCGTCGTACCTAAATCCACTCATCATGCTGCTACTAGCCTTATGACGTTGATTTCATGGCTGAGTGATATTCCTTTGTACATAAGGACCACAACTTCTTTATCCATTTTTCTCTTTCCTGGGATATTTAAGGTGTAACGAAGTGGAGGTTCTTGTCAACAGAGCAGCCCTAAACGTTGGGGTGCCTGTGTCTTGCTGATTTTTAGTTTTCCCCATGTATACGCCCATGAGTGGAACTGCCCTATGCTCTCTAAGCTGAGTTTTTTAGATGTTTCAGGACACACCGTACACTTCTCCAGAGTGGCTGTTGGCAATTTCCATCCCGCCCATCATCGTAGCAAGGCTCCCGTTTCCTCATGGCCTGCCCTGCATTTCTGGTTTTGAGACTTTATTCAGCATGGCCCTTTTGACCGATGGGAAGCGAGACTTCTTTGTAGCGCTGATTTGCCTTTCCAGGTTGCTTGGTTGGCCAAAAAGGGCGTATGCGTTTTTTCCTGAATATATTCAGGAAAAAACGCATACGCCCTTTTTGGCCAAGGGCATCTTGTCGAGGTTTTGCCGCTTTTCCTGTGCTTTAAAGGCGATTTGAATCTCCCTCCTGAAATCTGTTTCCTGCAATTCTGCCTTGCTTTCAAATCCTCTTGGTTGCCTTCCCTCAATATATTTGTGGACGAGAGTGATCATTTATAAGTCTGCAGGTTTGTGAATTGCAGTGCCCCTGAGCTCCATTTTTCAACTCGCTTTCTTGGGAGCTGGCCGCAAAAGCGCAGGATGGCTTCAGGCCCTATTCTGGTCCCGGGCGGCAGGCTGAGCCTGTGGTTAATTCTTCTTCCTGATGGGAAAATAGAGTGACCTGTGCCTGTCCCAACACCTAGAGCTAGTCTCTCATTGTTTTCCCCTCTTCCCGTTCATCCTCAGGACAAATTGCAACCTGTACGGAACAGGAGGTTAAAGGTGCTGATTCTCCAAGGAGGGAGATTGCTAGTAAAGCAGCTGGAATGGCGAACCCGAGCACAAGGAGATGAGAAATGAGGTGCGTTTTAGAAACCTTTCGCGATCACACGGTGTACCATCTTCTGGGTTTCTCATGCATGTTTTCGATGTAGGAAGATGCCCTTGAACCTGGAGATTTGGAACCCATGGGATGGGTACCACGCAGTATTACTTTAAAGGGTCTGCGTTTCCTCACCCAACCTCACCAAACCTCTCAGCCCCAAGAGTGTCCACCCTTATGTCTCAATCAGCTGTGGGTCTAGATATGGTCAATCCAGGTAGCATAACTGCCCCTAAACGAATTTTGTAAGAATTTCTCTCTCTTTCACTGTCTTTTTTTCACAGGTTTTTAAAAGTAATTGATTTTTATAATGGGGTTTAGCTGCTTTTCACTGCTGTGTTTATGTCACTTCACACCCACTTGACTCACTTACAGAGAGATATCAATACATAGGTTTTAAGATTCTTACTAGTCAGATATATTCTTGGGCCGTGAATAGGGGGTTTTGAGTCCAATTCACTGAGCAAGGAGTAGGTCTTGTCTAGTACGTATTGGGTTTATGGAACGGTATTTGAGCTAATTTGAAACCCTTGTTTTATGCATCACCCCACCTCACCTTTCCCGTTAAGCAGCCATAGTGTGTTTTCTAAACGTGTGACTCTGTTCTGTTTTGTAATTCAGTTCAAGGGTAGCGGTTTTTTCATTCCCTCTATAAGTGATATCTTATGAGAAGTGTCTTTTTCTGTGTGACTTATTTCACTTAGAATCGTCGTACCTAAATCCACTCATCATGCTGCTACTAGCCTTATGACGTTGATTTCATGGCTGAGTGATATTCCATTGTACATAAGGACCACAACTTCTTTATCCATTTTTCTCTTTCCTGGGATATTTAAGGTGTAACGAAGTGGAGGTTCTTGTCAACAGAGCAGCCCTAAACGTTGGGGTGCCTGTGTCTTGCTGATTTTTAGTTTTCCCCATGTATACGCCCATGAGTGGAACTGCCCTATGCTCTCTAAGCTGAGTTTTTTAGATGTTTCAGGACACACCGTACACTTCTCCAGAGTGGCTGTTGGCAATTTCCATCCCGCCCATCATCGTAGCAAGGCTCCCGTTTCCTCATGGCCTGCCCTGCATTTCTGGTTTTGACACTTTATTCAGCATGGCCCTTTTGACCGATGGGAAGCGAGACTTCTTTGTAGCGCTGATTTGCCTTTCCAGGTTGCTTGGTTGGCCAAAAAGGGCGTATGCGTTTTTTCCTGAATATATTCAGGAAAAAACGCATACGCCCTTTTTGGCCAAGGGCATCTTGTCGAGGTTTTGCCGCTTTTCCTGTGCTTTAAAGGCGATTTGAATCTCCCTCCTGAAATCTGTTTCCTGCAATTCTGCCTTGCTTTCAAATCCTCTTGGTTGCCTTCCCTCAATATATTTGTGGACGAGAGTGATCATTTATAAGTCTGCAGGTTTGTGAATTGCAGTGCCCCTGAGCTCCATTTTTCAACTCGCTTTCTTGGGAGCTGGCCGCAAAAGCGCAGGATGGCTTCAGGCCCTATTCTGGTCCCGGGCGGCAGGCTGAGCCTGTGGTTAATTCTTCTTCCTGATGGGAAAATAGAGTGACCTGTGCCTGTCCCAACACCTAGAGCTAGTCTCTCATTGTTTTCCCCTCTTCCCGTTCATCCTCAGGACAAATTGCAACCTGTACGGAACCGGAGGTTAAAGGTGCTGATTCTCCAAGGAGGGAGATTGCTAGTAAAGCAGCTGGAATGGCGAACCCGAGCACAAGGAGATGAGAAATGAGGTGCGTTTTAGAAACCTTTCGCGATCACACGGTGTACCATCTTCTGGGTTTCTCATGCATGTTTTCGATGTAGGAAGATGCCCTTGAACCTGGAGATTTGGAACCCATGGGATGGGTACCACGCAGTATTACTTTAAAGGGTCTGCGTTTCCTCACCCAACCTCACCAAACCTCTCAGCCCCAAGAGTGTCCACCCTTATGTCTCAATCAGCTGTGGGTCTAGATATGGTCAATCCAAGTAACATAACTGCCCCTAAACGAATTTTGTAAGAATTTCTCTCTCTTTCACTGTCTTTTTTTCACAGGTTTTTAAAAGTAATTGATTTTTATAATGGGGTTTAGCTGCTTTTCACTGCTGTGTTTATGTGACTTCACACCCACTTGACTCACTTACAGAGAGATATCAATACATAGGTTTTAAGATTCTTACTAGTCAGATATATTCTGGGGCCGTGAATAGGGGGTTTTGAGTCCAATTCACTGAGCAAGGAGTAGGTCTTGTCTAGTACATATTGGGTTTATGGAACGGTATTTGAGCTAATTTGAAACCCTTGTTTTATGCATCACCCCACCTCACCTTTCCCGTTAAGCAGCCATAGTGTGTTTTCTAAACGTGTGACTCTGTTCTGTTTTGTAATTCAGTTCAAGGGTAGCGGTTTTTTCATTCCCTCTATAAGTGATATCTTATGATAAGTGTCTTTTTCTGTGTGACTTATTTCACTTAGAATCGTCGTACCTAAATCCACTCATCATGCTGCTACTAGCCTTATGACGTTGATTTCATGGCTGAGTGATATTCCTTTGTACATAAGGACCACAACTTCTTTATCCATTTTTCTCTTTCCTGGGATATTTAAGGTGTAACGAAGTGGAGGTTCTTGTCAACAGAGCAGCCCTAAACGTTGGGGTGCCTGTGTCTTGCTGATTTTTAGTTTTCCCCATGTATACGCCCATGAGTGGAACTGCCCTATGCTCTCTAAGCTGAGTTTTTTAGATGTTTCAGGACACACCGTACACTTCTCCAGAGTGGCTGTTGGCAATTTCCATCCCGCCCATCATCGTAGCAAGGCTCCCGTTTCCTCATGGCCTGCCCTGCATTTCTGGTTTTGACACTTTATTCAGCATGGCCCTTTTGACCGATGGTTAGCGAGACTTCTTTGTAGCGCTGATTTGCCTTTCCAGGTTGCTTGGTTGGCCAAAAAGGGCGTATGCGTTTTTTCCTGAATATATTCAGGAAAAAACGCATACGCCCTTTTTGGCCAAGGGCATCTTGTCGAGGTTTTGCCGCTTTTCCTGTGCTTTAAAGGCGATTCGAATCTCCCTCCTGAAATCTGTTTCCTGCAATTCTGCCTTGCTTTCAAATCCTCTTCGTTGCCTTCCCTCAATATATTTGTGGACGAGAGTGATCATTTATAAGTCTGCAGGTTTGTGAATTGCAGTGCCCCTGAGCTCCATTTTTCAACTCGCTTTCTTGGGAGCTGGCCGCAAAAGCGCAGGATGGCTTCAGGCCCTATTCTGGTCCCGGGCGGCAGGCTGAGCCTGTGGTTAATTCTTCTTCCTGATGGGAAAATAGAGTGACCTGTGCCTGTCCCAACACCTAGAGCTAGTCTCTCATTGTTTTCCCCTCTTCCCGTTCATCCTCAGGACAAATTGCAACCTGTACGGAACAGGAGGTTAAAGGTGCTGATTCTCCAAGGAAGGAGATTGCTAGTAAAGCAGCTGGAATGGCGAACCCGAGCACAAGGAGATGAGAAATGAGGTGCGTTTTAGAAACCTTTCGCGATCACACGGTGTACCATCTTCTGGGTTTCTCATGCATGTTTTCGATGTAGGAAGATGCCCTTGAACCTGGAGATTTGGAACCCATGGGATGGGTACCACGCAGTATTACTTTAAAGGGTCTGCGTTTCCTCACCCAACCTCACCAAACCTCTCAGCCCCAAGAGTGTCCACCCTTATGTCTCAATCAGCTGTGGGTCTAGATATGGTCAATCCAGGTAGCATAACTGCCCCTAAACGAATTTTGTAAGAATTTCTCTCTCTTTCACTGTCTTTTTTTCACAGGTTTTTAAAAGTAATTGATTTTTATAATGGGGTTTAGCTGCTTTTCACTGCTGTGTTTATGTGACTTCACACCCACTTGACTCACTTACAGAGAGATATCAATACATAGGTTTTAAGATTCTTACTAGTCAGATATATTCTTGGGCCGTGAATAGGGGGTTTTGAGTCCAATTCACTGAGCAAGGAGTAGGTCTTGTCTAGTACATATTGGGTTTATGGAACGGTATTTGAGCTAATTTGAAACCCTTGTTTTATGCATCACCCCACCTCACCTTTCCCGTTAAGCAGCCATAGTGTGTTTTCTAAACGTGTGACTCTGTTCTGTTTTGTAATTCAGTTCAAGGGTAGCGGTTTTTTCATTCCCTCTATAAGTGATATCTTATGATAAGTGTCTTTTTCTGTGTGACTTATTTCACTTAGAATCGTCGTACCTAAATCCACTCATCATGCTGCTACTAGCCTTATGACGTTGATTTCATGGCTGAGTGATATTCCTTTGTACATAAGGACCACAACTTCTTTATCCATTTTTCTCTTTCCTGGGATATTTAAGGTGTAACGAAGTGGAGGTTCTTGTCAACAGAGCAGCCCTAAACGTTGGGGTGCCTGTGTCTTGCTGATTTTTAGTTTTCCCCATGTATACGCCCATGAGTGGAACTGCCCTATGCTCTCTAAGCTGAGTTTTTTAGATGTTTCAGGACACACCGTACACTTCTCCAGAGTGGCTGTTGGCAATTTCCATCCCGCCCATCATCGTAGCAAGGCTCCCGTTTCCTCATGGCCTGCCCTGCATTTCTGGTTTTGACACTTTATTCAGCATGGCCCTTTTGACCGATGGGAAGCGAGACTTCTTTGTAGCGCTGATTTGCCTTTCCAGGTTGCTTGGTTGGCCGAAAAGGGCGTATGCGTTTTTTCCTGAATATATTCAGGAAAAAACGCATACGCCCTTTTTGGCCAAGGGCATCTTGTCGAGGTTTTGCCGCTTTTCCTGTGCTTTAAAGGCGATTCGAATCTCCCTCCTGAAATCTGTTTCCTGCAATTCTGCCTTGCTTTCAAATCCTCTTCGTTGCCTTCCCTCAATATATTTGTGGACGAGAGTGATCATTTATAAGTCTGCAGGTTTGTGAATTGCAGTGCCCCTGAGCTCCATTTTTCAACTCGCTTTCTTGGGAGCTGGCCGCAAAAGCGCAGGATGGCTTCAGGCCCTATTCTGGTCCCGGGCGGCAGGCTGAGCCTGTGCTTAATTCTTCTTCCTGATGGGAAAATAGAGTGACCTGTGCCTGTCCCAACACCTAGAGCTAGTCTCTCATTGTTTTCCCCTCTTCCCGTTCATCCTCAGGACAAATTGCAACCTGTACGGAACAGGAGGTTAAAGGTGCTGATTCTCCAAGGAAGGAGATTGCTAGTAAAGCAGCTGGAATGGCGAACCCGAGCACAAGGAGATGAGAAATGAGGTGCGTTTTAGAAACCTTTCGCGATCACACGGTGTACCATCTTCTGGGTTTCTCATGCATGTTTTCGATGTAGGAAGATGCCCTTGAACCTGGAGATTTGGAACCCATGGGATGGGTACCACGCAGTATTACTTTAAAGGGTCTGCGTTTCCTCACCCAACCTCACCAAACCTCTCAGCCCCAAGAGTGTCCACCCTTATGTCTCAATCAGCTGTGGGTCTAGATATGGTCAATCCAGGTAGCATAACTGCCCCTAAACGAATTTTGTAAGAATTTCTCTCTCTTTCACTGTCTTTTTTTCACAGGTTTTTAAAAGTAATTGATTTTTATAATGGGGTTTAGCTGCTTTTCACTGCTGTGTTTATGTGACTTCACACCCACTTGACTCACTTACAGAGAGATATCAATACATAGGTTTTAAGATTCTTACTAGTCAGATATATTCTTGGGCCGTGAATAGGGGGTTTTGAGTCCAATTCACTGAGCAAGGAGTAGGTCTTGTCTAGTACATATTGGGTTTATGGAACGGTATTTGAGCTAATTTGAAACCCTTGTTTTATGCATCACCCCACCTCACCTTTCCCGTTAAGCAGCCATAGTGTGTTTTCTAAACGTGTGACTCTGTTCTGTTTTGTAATTCAGTTCAAGGGTAGCGGTTTTTTCATTCCCTCTATAAGTGATATCTTATGATAAGTGTCTTTTTCTGTGTGACTTATTTCACTTAGAATCGTCGTACCTAAATCCACTCATCATGCTGCTACTAGCCTTATGACGTTGATTTCATGGCTGAGTGATATTCTATTGTACATAAGGACCACAACTTCTTTATCCATTTTTCTCTTTCCTGGGATATTTAAGGTGTAACGAAGTGGAGGTTCTTGTCAACAGAGCAGCCCTAAACGTTGGGGTGCCTGTGTCTTGCTGATTTTTAGTTTTCCCCATGTATACGCCCATGAGTGGAACTGCCCTATGCTCTCTAAGCTGAGTTTTTTAGATGTTTCAGGACACACCGTACACTTCTCCAGAGTGGCTGTTGGCAATTTCCATCCCGCCCATCTTCGTAGCAAGGCTCCCGTTTCCTCATGGCCTGCCCTGCATTTCTGGTTTTGACACTTTATTCAGCATGGCCCTTTTGACCGATGGGAAGCGAGACTTCTTTGTAGCGCTGATTTGCCTTTCCAGGTTGCTTGGTTGGCCGAAAAGGGCGTATGCGTTTTTTCCTGAATATATTCAGGAAAAAACGCATACGCCCTTTTTGGCCAAGGGCATCTTGTCGAGGTTTTGCCGCTTTTCCTGTGCTTTAAAGGCGATTTGAATCTCCCTCCTGAAATCTGTTTCCTGCAATTCTGCCTTGCTTTCAAATCCTCTTCGTTGCCTTCCCTCAATATATTTGTGCACGAGAGTGATCATTTATAAGTCTGCAGGTTTGTGAATTGCAGTGCCCCTGAGCTCCATTTTTCAACTCGCTTTCTTGGGAGCTGGCCGCAAAAGCGCAGGATGGCTTCAGGCCCTATTCTGGTCCCGGGCGGCAGGCTGAGCCTGTGCTTAATTCTTCTTCCTGATGGGAAAATAGAGTGACCTGTGCCTGTCCCAACACCTAGAGCTAGTCTCTCATTGTTTTCCCCTCTTCCCGTTCATCCTCAGGACAAATTGCAACCTGTACGGAACAGGAGGTTAAAGGTGCTGATTCTCCAAGGAAGGAGATTGCTAGTAAAGCAGCTGGAATGGCGAACCCGAGCACAAGGAGATGAGAAATGAGGTGCGTTTTAGAAACCTTTCGCGATCACACGGTGTACCATCTTCTGGGTTTCTCATGCATGTTTTCGATGTAGGAAGATGCCCTTGAACCTGGAGATTTGGAACCCATGGGATGGGTACCACGCAGTATTACTTTAAAGGGTCTGCGTTTCCTCACCCAACCTCACCAAACCTCTCAGCCCCAAGAGTGTCCACCCTTATGTCTCAATCAGCTGTGGGTCTAGATATGGTCAATCCAGGTAGCATAACTGCCCCTAAACGAATTTTGTAAGAATTTCTCTCTCTTTCACTGTCTTTTTTTCACAGGTTTTTAAAAGTAATTGATTTTTATAATGGGGTTTAGCTGCTTTTCACTGCTGTGTTTATGTGACTTCACACCCACTTGACTCACTTACAGAGAGATATCAATACATAGGTTTTAAGATTCTTACTAGTCAGATATATTCTTGGGCCGTGAATAGGGGGTTTTGAGTCCAATTCACTGAGCAAGGAGTAGGTCTTGTCTAGTACATATTGGGTTTATGGAACGGTATTTGAGCTAATTTGAAACCCTTGTTTTATGCATCACCCCACCTCACCTTTCCCGTTAAGCAGCCATAGTGTGTTTTCTAAACGTGTGACTCTGTTCTGTTTTGTAATTCAGTTCAAGGGTAGCGGTTTTTTCATTCCCTCTATAAGTGATATCTTATGATAAGTGTCTTTTTCTGTGTGACTTATTTCACTTAGAATCGTCGTACCTAAATCCACTCATCATGCTGCTACTAGCCTTATGACGTTGATTTCATGGCTGAGTGATATTCTATTGTACATAAGGACCACAACTTCTTTATCCATTTTTCTCTTTCCTGGGATATTTAAGGTGTAACGAAGTGGAGGTTCTTGTCAACAGAGCAGCCCTAAACGTTGGGGTGCCTGTGTCTTGCTGATTTTTAGTTTTCCCCATGTATACGCCCATGAGTGGAACTGCCCTATGCTCTCTAAGCTGAGTTTTTTAGATGTTTCAGGACACACCGTACACTTCTCCAGAGTGGCTGTTGGCAATTTCCATCCCGCCCATCTTCGTAGCAAGGCTCCCGTTTCCTCATGGCCTGCCCTGCATTTCTGGTTTTGACACTTTATTCAGCATGGCCCTTTTGACCGATGGGAAGCGAGACTTCTTTGTAGCGCTGATTTGCCTTTCCAGGTTGCTTGGTTGGCCAAAAAGGGCGTATGCGTTTTTTCCTGAATATATTCAGGAAAAAACGCATACGCCCTTTTTGGCCAAGGGCATCTTGTCGAGGTTTTGCCGCTTTTCCTGTGCTTTAAAGGCGATTCGAATCTCCCTCCTGAAATCTGTTTCCTGCAATTCTGCCTTGCTTTCAAATCCTCTTCGTTGCCTTCCCTCAATATATTTGTGGACGAGAGTGATCATTTATAAGTCTGCAGGTTTGTGAATTGCAGTGCCCCTGAGCTCCATTTTTCAACTCGCTTTCTTGGGAGCTGGCCGCAAAAGCGCAGGATGGCTTCAGGCCCTATTCTGGTCCCGGGCGGCAGGCTGAGCCTGTGGTTAATTCTTCTTCCTGATGGGAAAATAGAGTGACCTGTGCCTGTCCCAACACCTAGAGCTAGTCTCTCATTGTTTTCCCCTCTTCCCGTTCATCCTCAGGACAAATTGCAACCTGTACGGAACAGGAGGTTAAAGGTGCTGATTCTCCAAGGAGGGAGATTGCTAGTAAAGCAGCTGGAATGGCGAACCCGAGCACAAGGAGATGAGAAATGAGGTGCGTTTTAGAAACCTTTCGCGATCACACGGTGTACCATCTTCTGGGTTTCTCATGCATGTTTTCGATGTAGGAAGATGCCCTTGAACCTGGAGATTTGGAACCCATGGGATGGGTACCACGCAGTATTACTTTAAAGGGTCTGCGTTTCCTCACCCAACCTCACCAAACCTCTCAGCCCCAAGAGTGTCCACCCTTATGTCTCAATCAGCTGTGGGTCTAGATATGGTCAATCCAGGTAGCATAACTGCCCCTAAACGAATTTTGTAAGAATTTCTCTCTCTTTCACTGTCTTTTTTTCACAGGTTTTTAAAAGTAATTGATTTTTATAATGGGGTTTAGCTGCTTTTCACTGCTGTGTTTATGTGACTTCACACCCACTTGACTCACTTACAGAGAGATATCAATACATAGGTTTTAAGATTCTTACTAGTCAGATATATTCTTGGGCCGTGAATAGGGGGTTTTGAGTCCAATTCACTGAGCAAGGAGTAGGTCTTGTCTAGTACATATTGGGTTTATGGAACGGTATTTGAGCTAATTTGAAACCCTTGTTTTATGCATCACCCCACCTCACCTTTCCCGTTAAGCAGCCATAGTGTGTTTTCTAAACGTGTGACTCTGTTCTGTTTTGTAATTCAGTTCAAGGGTAGCGGTTTTTTCATTCCCTCTATAAGTGATATCTTATGATAAGTGTCTTTTTCTGTGTGACTTATTTCACTTAGAATCGTCGTACCTAAATCCACTCATCATGCTGCTACTAGCCTTATGACGTTGATTTCATGGCTGAGTGATATTCCTTTGTACATAAGGACCACAACTTCTTTATCCATTTTTCTCTTTCCTGGGATATTTAAGGTGTAACGAAGTGGAGGTTCTTGTCAACAGAGCAGCCCTAAACGTTGGGGTCCCTGTGTCTTGCTGATTTTTAGTTTTCCCCATGTATACGCCCATGAGTGGAACTGCCCTATGCTCTCTAAGCTGAGTTTTTTAGATGTTTCAGGACACACCGTACACTTCTCCAGAGTGGCTGTTGGCAATTTCCATCCCGCCCATCATCGCAGCAAGGCTCCCGTTTCCTCATGGCCTGCCCTGCATTTCTGGTTTTGACACTTTATTCAGCATGGCCCTTTTGACCGATGGGAAGCGAGACTTCTTTGTAGCGCTGATTTGCCTTTCCAGGTTGCTTGGTTGGCCGAAAAGGGCGTATGCGTTTTTTCCTGAATATATTCAGGAAAAAACGCATACGCCCTTTTTGGCCAAGGGCATCTTGTCGAGGTTTTGCCGCTTTTCCTGTGCTTTAAAGGCGATTTGAATCTCCCTCCTGAAATCTGTTTCCTGCAATTCTGCCTTGCTTTCAAATCCTCTTCGTTGCCTTCCCTCAATATATTTGTGCACGAGAGTGATCATTTATAAGTCTGCAGGTCTGTGAATTGCAGTGCCCCTGAGCTCCATTTTTCAACTCGCTTTCTTGGGAGCTGGCCGCAAAAGCGCAGGATGGCTTCAGGCCTTATTCTGGTCCCGGGCGGCAGGCTGAGCCTGTGGTTAATTCTTCTTCCTGATGGGAAAATAGAGTGACCTGTGCCTGTCCCAACACCTAGAGCTAGTCTCTCATTGTTTTCCCCTCTTCCCGTTCATCCTCAGGACAAATTGCAACCTGTACGGAACAGGAGGTTAAAGGTGCTGATTCTCCAAGGAAGGAGATTGCTAGTAAAGCAGCTGGAATGGCGAACCCGAGCACAAGGAGATGAGAAATGAGGTGCGTTTTAGAAACCTTTCGCGATCACACGGTGTACCATCTTCTGGGTTTCTCATGCATGTTTTCGATGTAGGAAGATGCCCTTGAACCTGGAGATTTGGAACCCATGGGATGGGTACCACGCAGTATTACTTTAAAGGGTCTGCGTTTCCTCACCCAACCTCACCAAACCTCTCAGCCCCAAGAGTGTCCACCCTTATGTCTCAATCAGCTGTGGGTCTAGATATGGTCAATCCAGGTAGCATAACTGCCCCTAAACGAATTTTGTAAGAATTTCTCTCTCTTTCACTGTCTTTTTTTCACAGCTTTTTAAAAGTAATTGATTTTTATAATGGGGTTTAGCTGCTTTTCACTGCTGTGTTTATGTCACTTCACACCCACTTGACTCACTTACAGAGAGATATCAATACATAGGTTTTAAGATTCTTACTAGTCAGATATATTCTTGGGCCGTGAATAGGGGGTTTTGAGTCCAATTCACTGAGCAAGGAGTAGGTCTTGTCTAGTACATATTGGGTTTATGGAACGGTATTTGAGCTAATTTGAAACCCTTGTTTTATGCATCACCCCACCTCACCTTTCCCGTTAAGCAGCCATAGTGTGTTTTCTAAACGTGTGACTCTGTTCTGTTTTGTAATTCAGTTCAAGGGTAGCGGTTTTTTCATTCCCTCTATAAGTGATATCTTATGAGAAGTGTCTTTTTCTGTGTGACTTATTTCACTTAGAATCGTCGTACCTAAATCCACTCATCATGCTGCTACTAGCCTTATGACGTTGATTTCATGGCTGAGTGATATTCCTTTGTACATAAGGACCACAACTTCTTTATCCATTTTTCTCTTTCCTGGGATATTTAAGGTGTAACGAAGTGGAGGTTCTTGTCAACAGAGCAGCCCTAAACGTTGGGGTGCCTGTGTCTTGCTGATTTTTAGTTTTCCCCATGTATACGCCCATGAGTGGAACTGCCCTATGCTCTCTAAGCTGAGTTTTTTAGATGTTTCAGGACACACCGTACACTTCTCCAGAGTGGCTGTTGGCAATTTCCATCCCGCCCATCATCGTAGCAAGGCTCCCGTTTCCTCATGGCCTGCCCTGCATTTCTGGTTTTGAGACTTTATTCAGCATGGCCCTTTTGACCGATGGGAAGCGAGACTTCTTTGTAGCGCTGATTTGCCTTTCCAGGTTGCTTGGTTGGCCAAAAAGGGCGTATGCGTTTTTTCCTGAATATATTCAGGAAAAAACGCATACGCCCTTTTTGGCCAAGGGCATCTTGTCGAGGTTTTGCCGCTTTTCCTGTGCTTTAAAGGCGATTTGAATCTCCCTCCTGAAATCTGTTTCCTGCAATTCTGCCTTGCTTTCAAATCCTCTTGGTTGCCTTCCCTCAATATATTTGTGGACGAGAGTGATCATTTATAAGTCTGCAGGTTTGTGAATTGCAGTGCCCCTGAGCTCCATTTTTCAACTCGCTTTCTTGGGAGCTGGCCGCAAAAGCGCAGGATGGCTTCAGGCCCTATTCTGGTCCCGGGCGGCAGGCTGAGCCTGTGGTTAATTCTTCTTCCTGATGGGAAAATAGAGTGACCTGTGCCTGTCCCAACACCTAGAGCTAGTCTCTCATTGTTTTCCCCTCTTCCCGTTCATCCTCAGGACAAATTGCAACCTGTACGGAACAGGAGGTTAAAGGTGCTGATTCTCCAAGGAGGGAGATTGCTAGTAAAGCAGCTGGAATGGCGAACCCGAGCACAAGGAGATGAGAAATGAGGTGCGTTTTAGAAACCTTTCGCGATCACACGGTGTACCATCTTCTGGGTTTCTCATGCATGTTTTCGATGTAGGAAGATGCCCTTGAACCTGGAGATTTGGAACCCATGGGATGGGTACCACGCAGTATTACTTTAAAGGGTCTGCGTTTCCTCACCCAACCTCACCAAACCTCTCAGCCCCAAGAGTGTCCACCCTTATGTCTCAATCAGCTGTGGGTCTAGATATGGTCAATCCAGGTAGCATAACTGCCCCTAAACGAATTTTGTAAGAATTTCTCTCTCTTTCACTGTCTTTTTTTCACAGCTTTTTAAAAGTAATTGATTTTTATAATGGGGTTTAGCTGCTTTTCACTGCTGTGTTTATGTGACTTCACACCCACTTGACTCACTTACAGAGAGATATCAATACATAGGTTTTAAGATTCTTACTAGTCAGATATATTCTTGGGCCGTGAATAGGGGGTTTTGAGTCCAATTCACTGAGCAAGGAGTAGGTCTTGTCTAGTACATATTGGGTTTATGGAACGGTATTTGAGCTAATTTGAAACCCTTGTTTTATGCATCACCCCACCTCACCTTTCCCGTTAAGCAGCCATAGTGTGTTTTCTAAACGTGTGACTCTGTTCTGTTTTGTAATTCAGTTCAAGGGTAGCGGTTTTTTCATTCCCTCTATAAGTGATATCTTATGAGAAGTGTCTTTTTCTGTGTGACTTATTTCACTTAGAATCGTCGTACCTAAATCCACTCATCATGCTGCTACTAGCCTTATGACGTTGATTTCATGGCTGAGTGATATTCCTTTGTACATAAGGACCACAACTTCTTTATCCATTTTTCTCTTTCCTGGGATATTTAAGGTGTAACGAAGTGGAGGTTCTTGTCAACAGAGCAGCCCTAAACGTTGGGGTGCCTGTGTCTTGCTGATTTTTAGTTTTCCCCATGTATACGCCCATGAGTGGAACTGCCCTATGCTCTCTAAGCTGAGTTTTTTAGATGTTTCAGGACACACCGTACACTTCTCCAGAGTGGCTGTTGGCAATTTCCATCCCGCCCATCATCGTAGCAAGGCTCCCGTTTCCTCATGGCCTGCCCTGCATTTCTGGTTTTGAGACTTTATTCAGCATGGCCCTTTTGACCGATGGGAAGCGAGACTTCTTTGTAGCGCTGATTTGCCTTTCCAGGTTGCTTGGTTGGCCAAAAAGGGCGTATGCGTTTTTTCCTGAATATATTCAGGAAAAAACGCATACGCCCTTTTTGGCCAAGGGCATCTTGTCGAGGTTTTGCCGCTTTTCCTGTGCTTTAAAGGCGATTTGAATCTCCCTCCTGAAATCTGTTTCCTGCAATTCTGCCTTGCTTTCAAATCCTCTTGGTTGCCTTCCCTCAATATATTTGTGGACGAGAGTGATCATTTATAAGTCTGCAGGTTTGTGAATTGCAGTGCCCCTGAGCTCCATTTTTCAACTCGCTTTCTTGGGAGCTGGCCGCAAAAGCGCAGGATGGCTTCAGGCCCTATTCTGGTCCCGGGCGGCAGGCTGAGCCTGTGGTTAATTCTTCTTCCTGATGGGAAAATAGAGTGACCTGTGCCTGTCCCAACACCTAGAGCTAGTCTCTCATTGTTTTCCCCTCTTCCCGTTCATCCTCAGGACAAATTGCAACCTGTACGGAACAGGAGGTTAAAGGTGCTGATTCTCCAAGGAGGGAGATTGCTAGTAAAGCAGCTGGAATGGCGAACCCGAGCACAAGGAGATGAGAAATGAGGTGCGTTTTAGAAACCTTTCGCGATCACACGGTGTACCATCTTCTGGGTTTCTCATGCATGTTTTCGATGTAGGAAGATGCCCTTGAACCTGGAGATTTGGAACCCATGGGATGGGTACCACGCAGTATTACTTTAAAGGGTCTGCGTTTCCTCACCCAACCTCACCAAACCTCTCAGCCCCAAGAGTGTCCACCCTTATGTCTCAATCAGCTGTGGGTCTAGATATGGTCAATCCAGGTAGCATAACTGCCCCTAAACGAATTTTGTAAGAATTTCTCTCTCTTTCACTGTCTTTTTTTCACAGGTTTTTAAAAGTAATTGATTTTTATAATGGGGTTTAGCTGCTTTTCACTGCTGTGTTTATGTCACTTCACACCCACTTGACTCACTTACAGAGAGATATCAATACATAGGTTTTAAGATTCTTACTAGTCAGATATATTCTTGGGCCGTGAATAGGGGGTTTTGAGTCCAATTCACTGAGCAAGGAGTAGGTCTTGTCTAGTACGTATTGGGTTTATGGAACGGTATTTGAGCTAATTTGAAACCCTTGTTTTATGCATCACCCCACCTCACCTTTCCCGTTAAGCAGCCATAGTGTGTTTTCTAAACGTGTGACTCTGTTCTGTTTTGTAATTCAGTTCAAGGGTAGCGGTTTTTTCATTCCCTCTATAAGTGATATCTTATGAGAAGTGTCTTTTTCTGTGTGACTTATTTCACTTAGAATCGTCGTACCTAAATCCACTCATCATGCTGCTACTAGCCTTATGACGTTGATTTCATGGCTGAGTGATATTCCATTGTACATAAGGACCACAACTTCTTTATCCATTTTTCTCTTTCCTGGGATATTTAAGGTGTAACGAAGTGGAGGTTCTTGTCAACAGAGCAGCCCTAAACGTTGGGGTGCCTGTGTCTTGCTGATTTTTAGTTTTCCCCATGTATACGCCCATGAGTGGAACTGCCCTATGCTCTCTAAGCTGAGTTTTTTAGATGTTTCAGGACACACCGTACACTTCTCCAGAGTGGCTGTTGGCAATTTCCATCCCGCCCATCATCGTAGCAAGGCTCCCGTTTCCTCATGGCCTGCCCTGCATTTCTGGTTTTGACACTTTATTCAGCATGGCCCTTTTGACCGATGGGAAGCGAGACTTCTTTGTAGCGCTGATTTGCCTTTCCAGGTTGCTTGGTTGGCCAAAAAGGGCGTATGCGTTTTTTCCTGAATATATTCAGGAAAAAACGCATACGCCCTTTTTGGCCAAGGGCATCTTGTCGAGGTTTTGCCGCTTTTCCTGTGCTTTAAAGGCGATTTGAATCTCCCTCCTGAAATCTGTTTCCTGCAATTCTGCCTTGCTTTCAAATCCTCTTGGTTGCCTTCCCTCAATATATTTGTGGACGAGAGTGATCATTTATAAGTCTGCAGGTTTGTGAATTGCAGTGCCCCTGAGCTCCATTTTTCAACTCGCTTTCTTGGGAGCTGGCCGCAAAAGCGCAGGATGGCTTCAGGCCCTATTCTGGTCCCGGGCGGCAGGCTGAGCCTGTGGTTACTTCTTCTTCCTGATGGGAAAATAGAGTGACCTGTGCCTGTCCCAACACCTAGAGCTAGTCTCTCATTGTTTTCCCCTCTTCCCGTTCATCCTCAGGACAAATTGCAACCTGTACGGAACAGGAGGTTAAAGGTGCTGATTCTCCAAGGAGGGAGATTGCTAGTAAAGCAGCTGGAATGGCGAACCCGAGCACAAGGAGATGAGAAATGAGGTGCGTTTTAGAAACCTTTCGCGATCACACGGTGTACCATCTTCTGGGTTTCTCATGCATGTTTTCGATGTAGGAAGATGCCCTTGAACCTGGAGATTTGGAACCCATGGGATGGGTACCACGCAGTATTACTTTAAAGGGTCTGCGTTTCCTCACCCAACCTCACCAAACCTCTCAGCCCCAAGAGTGTCCACCCTTATGTCTCAATCAGCTGTGGGTCTAGATATGGTCAATCCAGGTAGCATAACTGCCCCTAAACGAATTTTGTAAGAATTTCTCTCTCTTTCACTGTCTTTTTTTCACAGGTTTTTAAAAGTAATTGATTTTTATAATGGGGTTTAGCTGCTTTTCACTGCTGTGTTTATGTCACTTCACACCCACTTGACTCACTTACAGAGAGATATCAATACATAGGTTTTAAGATTCTTACTAGTCAGATATATTCTTGGGCCGTGAATAGGGGGTTTTGAGTCCAATTCACTGAGCAAGGAGTAGGTCTTGTCTAGTACGTATTGGGTTTATGGAACGGTATTTGAGCTAATTTGAAACCCTTGTTTTATGCATCACCCCACCTCACCTTTCCCGTTAAGCAGCCATAGTGTGTTTTCTAAACGTGTGACTCTGTTCTGTTTTGTAATTCAGTTCAAGGGTAGCGGTTTTTTCATTCCCTCTATAAGTGATATCTTATGAGAAGTGTCTTTTTCTGTGTGACTTATTTCACTTAGAATCGTCGTACCTAAATCCACTCATCATGCTGCTACTAGCCTTATGACGTTGATTTCATGGCTGAGTGATATTCCTTTGTACATAAGGACCACAACTTCTTTATCCATTTTTCTCTTTCCTGGGATATTTAAGGTGTAACGAAGTGGAGGTTCTTGTCAACAGAGCAGCCCTAAACGTTGGGGTGCCTGTGTCTTGCTGATTTTTAGTTTTCCCCATGTATACGCCCATGAGTGGAACTGCCCTATGCTCTCTAAGCTGAGTTTTTTAGATGTTTCAGGACACACCGTACACTTCTCCAGAGTGGCTGTTGGCAATTTCCATCCCGCCCATCATCGTAGCAAGGCTCCCGTTTCCTCATGGCCTGCCCTGCATTTCTGGTTTTGAGACTTTATTCAGCATGGCCCTTTTGACCGATGGGAAGCGAGACTTCTTTGTAGCGCTGATTTGCCTTTCCAGGTTGCTTGGTTGGCCAAAAAGGGCGTATGCGTTTTTTCCTGAATATATTCAGGAAAAAACGCATACGCCCTTTTTGGCCAAGGGCATCTTGTCGAGGTTTTGCCGCTTTTCCTGTGCTTTAAAGGCGATTTGAATCTCCCTCCTGAAATCTGTTTCCTGCAATTCTGCCTTGCTTTCAAATCCTCTTGGTTGCCTTCCCTCAATATATTTGTGGACGAGAGTGATCATTTATAAGTCTGCAGGTTTGTGAATTGCAGTGCCCCTGAGCTCCATTTTTCAACTCGCTTTCTTGGGAGCTGGCCGCAAAAGCGCAGGATGGCTTCAGGCCCTATTCTGGTCCCGGGCGGCAGGCTGAGCCTGTGGTTAATTCTTCTTCCTGATGGGAAAATAGAGTGACCTGTGCCTGTCCCAACACCTAGAGCTAGTCTCTCATTGTTTTCCCCTCTTCCCGTTCATCCTCAGGACAAATTGCAACCTGTACGGAACAGGAGGTTAAAGGTGCTGATTCTCCAAGGAGGGAGATTGCTAGTAAAGCAGCTGGAATGGCGAACCCGAGCACAAGGAGATGAGAAATGAGGTGCGTTTTAGAAACCTTTCGCGATCACACGGTGTACCATCTTCTGGGTTTCTCATGCATGTTTTCGATGTAGGAAGATGCCCTTGAACCTGGAGATTTGGAACCCATGGGATGGGTACCACGCAGTATTACTTTAAAGGGTCTGCGTTTCCTCACCCAACCTCACCAAACCTCTCAGCCCCAAGAGTGTCCACCCTTATGTCTCAATCAGCTGTGGGTCTAGATATGGTCAATCCAGGTAGCATAACTGCCCCTAAACGAATTTTGTAAGAATTTCTCTCTCTTTCACTGTCTTTTTTTCACAGGTTTTTAAAAGTAATTGATTTTTATAATGGGGTTTAGCTGCTTTTCACTGCTGTGTTTATGTGACTTCACACCCACTTGACTCACTTACAGAGAGATATCAATACATAGGTTTTAAGATTCTTACTAGTCAGATATATTCTTGGGCCGTGAATAGGGGGTTTTGAGTCCAATTCACTGAGCAAGGAGTAGGTCTTGTCTAGTACATATTGGGTTTATGGAACGGTATTTGAGCTAATTTGAAACCCTTGTTTTATGCATCACCCCACCTCACCTTTCCCGTTAAGCAGCCATAGTGTGTTTTCTAAACGTGTGACTCTGTTCTGTTTTGTAATTCAGTTCAAGGGTAGCGGTTTTTTCATTCCCTCTATAAGTGATATCTTATGAGAAGTGTCTTTTTCTGTGTGACTTATTTCACTTAGAATCGTCGTACCTAAATCCACTCATCATGCTGCTACTAGCCTTATGACGTTGATTTCATGGCTGAGTGATATTCCATTGTACATAAGGACCACAACTTCTTTATCCATTTTTCTCTTTCCTGGGATATTTAAGGTGTAACGAAGTGGAGGTTCTTGTCAACAGAGCAGCCCTAAACGTTGGGGTGCCTGTGTCTTGCTGATTTTTAGTTTTCCCCATGTATACGCCCATGAGTGGAACTGCCCTATGCTCTCTAAGCTGAGTTTTTTAGATGTTTCAGGACACACCGTACACTTCTCCAGAGTGGCTGTTGGCAATTTCCATCCCGCCCATCATCGTAGCAAGGCTCCCGTTTCCTCATGGCCTGCCCTGCATTTCTGGTTTTGACACTTTATTCAGCATGGCCCTTTTGACCGATGGGAAGCGAGACTTCTTTGTAGCGCTGATTTGCCTTTCCAGGTTGCTTGGTTGGCCAAAAAGGGCGTATGCGTTTTTTCCTGAATATATTCAGGAAAAAACGCATACGCCCTTTTTGGCCAAGGGCATCTTGTCGAGGTTTTGCCGCTTTTCCTGTGCTTTAAAGGCGATTTGAATCTCCCTCCTGAAATCTGTTTCCTGCAATTCTGCCTTGCTTTCAAATCCTCTTGGTTGCCTTCCCTCAATATATTTGTGGACGAGAGTGATCATTTATAAGTCTGCAGGTTTGTGAATTGCAGTGCCCCTGAGCTCCATTTTTCAACTCGCTTTCTTGGGAGCTGGCCGCAAAAGCGCAGGATGGCTTCAGGCCCTATTCTGGTCCCGGGCGGCAGGCTGAGCCTGTGGTTAATTCTTCTTCCTGATGGGAAAATAGAGTGACCTGTGCCTGTCCCAACACCTAGAGCTAGTCTCTCATTGTTTTCCCCTCTTCCCGTTCATCCTCAGGACAAATTGCAACCTGTACGGAACAGGAGGTTAAAGGTGCTGATTCTCCAAGGAAGGAGATTGCTAGTAAAGCAGCTGGAATGGCGAACCCGAGCACAAGGAGATGAGAAATGAGGTGCGTTTTAGAAACCTTTCGCGATCACACGGTGTACCATCTTCTGGGTTTCTCATGCATGTTTTCGATGTAGGAAGATGCCCTTGAACCTGGAGATTTGGAACCCATGGGATGGGTACCACGCAGTATTACTTTAAAGGGTCTGCGTTTCCTCACCCAACCTCACCAAACCTCTCAGCCCCAAGAGTGTCCACCCTTATGTCTCAATCAGCTGTGGGTCTAGATATGGTCAATCCAGGTAGCATAACTGCCCCTAAACGAATTTTGTAAGAATTTCTCTCTCTTTCACTGTCTTTTTTTCACAGCTTTTTAAAAGTAATTGATTTTTATAATGGGGTTTAGCTGCTTTTCACTGCTGTGTTTATGTCACTTCACACCCACTTGACTCACTTACAGAGAGATATCAATACATAGGTTTTAAGATTCTTACTAGTCAGATATATTCTTGGGCCGTGAATAGGGGGTTTTGAGTCCAATTCACTGAGCAAGGAGTAGGTCTTGTCTAGTACATATTGGGTTTATGGAACGGTATTTGAGCTAATTTGAAACCCTTGTTTTATGCATCACCCCACCTCACCTTTCCCGTTAAGCAGCCATTGTGTGTTTTCTAAACGTGTGACTCTGTTCTGTTTTGTAATTCAGTTCAAGGGTAGCGGTTTTTTCATTCCCTCTATAAGTGATATCTTATGAGAAGTGTCTTTTTCTGTGTGACTTATTTCACTTAGAATCGTCGTACCTAAATCCACTCATCATGCTGCTACTAGCCTTATGACGTTGATTTCATGGCTGAGTGATATTCCTTTGTACATAAGGACCACAACTTCTTTATCCATTTTTCTCTTTCCTGGGATATTTAAGGTGTAACGAAGTGGAGGTTCTTGTCAACAGAGCAGCCCTAAACGTTGGGGTGCCTGTGTCTTGCTGATTTTTAGTTTTCCCCATGTATACGCCCATGAGTGGAACTGCCCTATGCTCTCTAAGCTGAGTTTTTTAGATGTTTCAGGACACACCGTACACTTCTCCAGAGTGGCTGTTGGCAATTTCCATCCCGCCCATCATCGTAGCAAGGCTCCCGTTTCCTCATGGCCTGCCCTGCATTTCTGGTTTTGACACTTTATTCAGCATGGCCCTTTTGACCGATGGGAAGCGAGACTTCTTTGTAGCGCTGATTTGCCTTTCCAGGTTGCTTGGTTGGCCAAAAAGGGCGTATGCGTTTTTTCCTGAATATATTCAGGAAAAAACGCATACGCCCTTTTTGGCCAAGGGCATCTTGTCGAGGTTTTGCCGCTTTTCCTGTGCTTTAAAGGCGATTTGAATCTCCCTCCTGAAATCTGTTTCCTGCAATTCTGCCTTGCTTTCAAATCCTCTTGGTTGCCTTCCCTCAATATATTTGTGGACGAGAGTGATCATTTATAAGTCTGCAGGTTTGTGAATTGCAGTGCCCCTGAGCTCCATTTTTCAACTCGCTTTCTTGGGAGCTGGTCGCAAAAGCGCAGGATGGCTTCAGGCCCTATTCTGGTCCCGGGCGGCAGGCTGAGCCTGTGGTTAATTCTTCTTCCTGATGGGAAAATAGAGTGACCTGTGCCTGTCCCAACACCTAGAGCTAGTCTCTCATTGTTTTCCCCTCTTCCCGTTCATCCTCAGGACAAATTGCAACCTGTACGGAACAGGAGGTTAAAGGTGCTGATTCTCCAAGGAGGGAGATTGCTAGTAAAGCAGCTGGAATGGCGAACCCGAGCACAAGGAGATGAGAAATGAGGTGCGTTTTAGAAACCTTTCGCGATCACACGGTGTACCATCTTCTGGGTTTCTCATGCATGTTTTCGATGTAGGAAGATGCCCTTGAACCTGGAGATTTGGAACCCATGGGATGGGTACCACGCAGTATTACTTTAAAGGGTCTGCGTTTCCTCACCCAACCTCACCAAACCTCTCAGCCCCAAGAGTGTCCACCCTTATGTCTCAATCAGCTGTGGGTCTAGATATGGTCAATCCAGGTAGCATAACTGCCCCTAAACGAATTTTGTAAGAATTTCTCTCTCTTTCACTGTCTTTTTTTCACAGCTTTTTAAAAGTAATTGATTTTTATAATGGGGTTTAGCTGCTTTTCACTGCTGTGTTTATGTGACTTCACACCCACTTGACTCACTTACAGAGAGATATCAATACATAGGTTTTAAGATTCTTACTAGTCAGATATATTCTTGGGCCGTGAATAGGGGGTTTTGAGTCCAATTCACTGAGCAAGGAGTAGGTCTTGTCTAGTACATATTGGGTTTATGGAACGGTATTTGAGCTAATTTGAAACCCTTGTTTTATGCATCACCCCACCTCACCTTTCCCGTTAAGCAGCCATAGTGTGTTTTCTAAACGTGTGACTCTGTTCTGTTTTGTAATTCAGTTCAAGGGTAGCGGTTTTTTCATTCCCTCTATAAGTGATATCTTATGATAAGTGTCTTTTTCTGTGTGACTTATTTCACTTAGAATCGTCGTACCTAAATCCACTCATCATGCTGCTACTAGCCTTATGACGTTGATTTCATGGCTGAGTGATATTCCATTGTACATAAGGACCACAACTTCTTTATCCATTTTTCTCTTTCCTGGGATATTTAAGGTGTAACGAAGTGGAGGTTCTTGTCAACAGAGCAGCCCTAAACGTTGGGGTGCCTGTGTCTTGCTGATTTTTAGTTTTCCCCATGTATACGCCCATGAGTGGAACTGCCCTATGCTCTCTAAGCTGAGTTTTTTAGATGTTTCAGGACACACCGTACACTTCTCCAGAGTGGCTGTTGGCAATTTCCATCCCGCCCATCATCGTAGCAAGGCTCCCGTTTCCTCATGGCCTGCCCTGCATTTCTGGTTTTGACACTTTATTCAGCATGGCCCTTTTGACCGATGGGAAGCGAGACTTCTTTGTAGCGCTGATTTGCCTTTCCAGGTTGCTTGGTTGGCCAAAAAGGGCGTATGCGTTTTTTCCTGAATATATTCAGGAAAAAACGCATACGCCCTTTTTGGCCAAGGGCATCTTGTCGAGGTTTTGCCGCTTTTCCTGTGCTTTAAAGGCGATTTGAATCTCCCTCCTGAAATCTGTTTCCTGCAATTCTGCCTTGCTTTCAAATCCTCTTGGTTGCCTTCCCTCAATATATTTGTGGACGAGAGTGATCATTTATAAGTCTGCAGGTTTGTGAATTGCAGTGCCCCTGAGCTCCATTTTTCAACTCGCTTTCTTGGGAGCTGGCCGCAAAAGCGCAGGATTGCTTCAGGCCCTATTCTGGTCCCGGGCGGCAGGCTGAGCCTGTGGTTAATTCTTCTTCCTGATGGGAAAATAGAGTGACCTGTGCCTGTCCCAACACCTAGAGCTAGTCTCTCATTGTTTTCCCCTCTTCCCGTTCATCCTCAGGACAAATTGCAACCTGTACGGAACAGGAGGTTAAAGGTGCTGATTCTCCAAGGAGGGAGATTGCTAGTAAAGCAGCTGGAATGGCGAACCCGAGCACAAGGAGATGAGAAATGAGGTGCGTTTTAGAAACCTTTCGCGATCACACGGTGTACCATCTTCTGGGTTTCTCATGCATGTTTTCGATGTAGGAAGATGCCCTTGAACCTGGAGATTTGGAACCCATGGGATGGGTACCACGCAGTATTACTTTAAAGGGTCTGCGTTTCCTCACCCAACCTCACCAAACCTCTCAGCCCCAAGAGTGTCCACCCTTATGTCTCAATCAGCTGTGGGTCTAGATATGGTCAATCCAGGTAGCATAACTGCCCCTAAACGAATTTTGTAAGAATTTCTCTCTCTTTCACTGTCTTTTTTTCACAGCTTTTTAAAAGTAATTGATTTTTATAATGGGGTTTAGCTGCTTTTCACTGCTGTGTTTATGTGACTTCACACCCACTTGACTCACTTACAGAGAGATATCAATACATAGGTTTTAAGATTCTTACTAGTCAGATATATTCTTGGGCCGTGAATAGGGGGTTTTGAGTCCAATTCACTGAGCAAGGAGTAGGTCTTGTCTAGTACATATTGGGTTTATGGAACGGTATTTGAGCTAATTTGAAACCCTTGTTTTATGCATCACCCCACCTCACCTTTCCCGTTAAGCAGCCATAGTGTGTTTTCTAAACGTGTGACTCTGTTCTGTTTTGTAATTCAGTTCAAGGGTAGCGGTTTTTTCATTCCCTCTATAAGTGATATCTTATGAGAAGTGTCTTTTTCTGTGTGACTTATTTCACTTAGAATCGTCGTACCTAAATCCACTCATCATGCTGCTACTAGCCTTATGACGTTGATTTCATGGCTGAGTGATATTCCATTGTACATAAGGACCACAACTTCTTTATCCATTTTTCTCTTTCCTGGGATATTTAAGGTGTAACGAAGTGGAGGTTCTTGTCAACAGAGCAGCCCTAAACGTTGGGGTGCCTGTGTCTTGCTGATTTTTAGTTTTCCCCATGTATACGCCCATGAGTGGAACTGCCCTATGCTCTCTAAGCTGAGTTTTTTAGATGTTTCAGGACACACCGTACACTTCTCCAGAGTGGCTGTTGGCAATTTCCATCCCGCCCATCATCGTAGCAAGGCTCCCGTTTCCTCATGGCCTGCCCTGCATTTCTGGTTTTGACACTTTATTCAGCATGGCCCTTTTGACCGATGGGAAGCGAGACTTCTTTGTAGCGCTGATTTGCCTTTCCAGGTTGCTTGGTTGGCCAAAAAGGGCGTATGCGTTTTTTCCTGAATATATTCAGGAAAAAACGCATACGCCCTTTTTGGCCAAGGGCATCTTGTCGAGGTTTTGCCGCTTTTCCTGTGCTTTAAAGGCGATTTGAATCTCCCTCCTGAAATCTGTTTCCTGCAATTCTGCCTTGCTTTCAAATCCTCTTGGTTGCCTTCCCTCAATATATTTGTGGACGAGAGTGATCATTTATAAGTCTGCAGGTTTGTGAATTGCAGTGCCCCTGAGCTCCATTTTTCAACTCGCTTTCTTGGGAGCTGGCCGCAAAAGCGCAGGATTGCTTCAGGCCCTATTCTGGTCCCGGGCGGCAGGCTGAGCCTGTGGTTAATTCTTCTTCCTGATGGGAAAATAGAGTGACCTGTGCCTGTCCCAACACCTAGAGCTAGTCTCTCATTGTTTTCCCCTCTTCCCGTTCATCCTCAGGACAAATTGCAACCTGTACGGAACAGGAGGTTAAAGGTGCTGATTCTCCAAGGAGGGAGATTGCTAGTAAAGCAGCTGGAATGGCGAACCCGAGCACAAGGAGATGAGAAATGAGGTGCGTTTTAGAAACCTTTCGCGATCACACGGTGTACCATCTTCTGGGTTTCTCATGCATGTTTTCGATGTAGGAAGATGCCCTTGAACCTGGAGATTTGGAACCCATGGGATGGGTACCACGCAGTATTACTTTAAAGGGTCTGCGTTTCCTCACCCAACCTCACCAAACCTCTCAGCCCCAAGAGTGTCCACCCTTATGTCTCAATCAGCTGTGGGTCTAGATATGGTCAATCCAGGTAGCATAACTGCCCCTAAACGAATTTTGTAAGAATTTCTCTCTCTTTCACTGTCTTTTTTTCACAGGTTTTTAAAAGTAATTGATTTTTATAATGGGGTTTAGCTGCTTTTCACTGCTGTGTTTATGTGACTTCACACCCACTTGACTCACTTACAGAGAGATATCAATACATAGGTTTTAAGATTCTTACTAGTCAGATATATTCTTGTGGCCGTGAATAGGGGGTTTTGAGTCCAAGTTCACTGAGCAAGGAGTAGGTCTTGTCTAGTACATATTGGGTTTATGGAACGGTATTTGAGCTAATTTGAAACCCTTGTTTTATGTATCACCCCACCTCACCTTTCCCGTTAAGCAGCCATAGTGTGTTTTCTCAACTGTGTGACTCTGTTCTGTTTTGTAATTCAGTTCAAGGGTAGCGGTTTTTTCATTCCCTCTATAAGTGATATCTTATGAGAAGTGTCCTTTTCTGTGTGACTTATTTCACTTAGAATCGTCTTACCTAAATCCACTCATCATGCTGCTACTAGCCTTATGACATTGATTTCATGGCTGAGTGATATTCCATTGTACATAAGGACCACAACTTTTTTATCCATTTTTCGCTTTCCTGGGATATTTAAGGTGTAACGAAGTGGAGGTCTTGTCAACAGAGCAGCCCTAAACTTTGGGGTGCCTTGTGTCTTGCTGATTTTTCAGTTTTCCCACTGTTACACGCCCATGAGTGGAACTGCCCTATGCTCTCTAAGCTGTGTTTTTTAGATGTTTCAGGACACACCGTACACTTCTCCAGAGTGGCTGTTGGCAATTTCCATCCCGCCCATCATCGTAGCAAGGCTCCCGTTTCCTCATGGCCTGCCCTGCATTTCTGGTTTTGACACTTTTATTCAGCATGGCCCTTTTGACCGATGGGAAGCGAGACTTCTTTGTAGCGCTGATTTGCCTTTCCAGGTTGCTTGGTTGGCCAAAAAGGGCGTATGCGTTTTTTCCTGAATATATTCAGGAAAAAACGCATACGCCCTTTTTGGCCAAGGGCATCATTGTCAAGTTTTGCCGCTTTTCATGTGCTTTAAAGGCGATTCGAATCTACCCTCCTGAAATCTGTTTCCTGCAATTCTGCCTTGCTTTCAAATCCTCTTGGTTGCCTTCCCTCAATATATTTGTGGACGAGAGTTATCATTTATAAGTCTGCAGGTTTGTGAATTGCAGTGCCCCTGAAGCTCCATTTTTCAACGTCGCTTTCTTGGGAGCTGGCCGCAAAAGCGCAGGATGGCTTCAGGCCCTATTCTGGTTCCGGGCGGCAGGCTGAGCCTGTGGTTAATTCTTCTTCCTGATGGGAAAATAGAGTGACCTGTGCCTGTCCCAACACCAAGAGCTAGTCTCTCATTGTTTCCCGTCTTCCCGTTCATCCTCAGGACAAATTGCAACCTGTACGGAACAGGAGGTTAAAGGTGCTGATTCTCCAAGGAGGGAGATTGCTAGTAAAGCAGGCTGGAATGGCGAACCCGAGCACAAGGAGATGAGAAATGAGGTGCGTTTTAGAAACCTTTCGCGATCACACGGTGTACCATCTTCTGGGTTTCTCATGCATGTTTTCGATGTAGGAAGATGCCCTTGAACCTGGAGATTTGGACCCATGCGATGGGTACCACGCAGTATTACTTTAAAGGGTCTGCGTTTCCTCACCCAACCTCACCAAACCTCTCAGCCCCAAGAGTGTCCACCCTTATGTCTCATCCAGCTGTGGGTCTAGATATGGTCAATCCAGGTAGCATAACTGCCCCTAAACGAATTTTGTAAGAATTTCTCTCTCTTTCACTGTCTTTTTTTCACAGGTTTTTAAAAGTAATTGATTTTTATAATGGGGTTTAGCTGCTTTTCACTGCTGTGTTTATGTGACTTCACACCCACTTGACACACTAACAGAGAGATATCAATACATAGGTTTTAAGATTCTTACTAGTCAGATATATTCTTGTGCCGTGAATAGGGGGTTTTGAGTCCAATTCACTGAGCAAGGAGTAGGTCTTGTCTAGTACATATTGGGTTTATGGAACGGTATTTGAGCTAATTTGAAACCTTGTTTTATGCATCACCCCACCTCACCTTTCCCGTTAAGCAGCCATAGTGTGTTTTCTAAACGTGTGACTCTGTTCTGTTTTGTAATTCAGTTCAAGGGTAACGGTTTTTTCATTCCCTCTATAAGTGATATCTTATGATAAGTGTCTTTTTCTGTGTGACTTATTTCACTTAGAATCGTCGTACCTAAATCCACTCATCATGCTGCTACTAGCCTTATGACATTGATTTCATGGGTGAGTGATATTCCTTTGTACATAAGGACCACAACTTCTTTTATCCATTTTTCTCTTTCCTGGGATATTTAAGGTGTAACGAAGTGGAGGTTCTTGTCAACAGAGCAGCCCTAAACGTTGGGGTGCCTGTGTCTTGCTGATTTTTAGTTTTCCCCATGTATACCGCCCATGAGTGGAACTGCCCTATGCTCTCTAAGCTGTGTTTTTTAGATGTTTCAGGACACACCGTACACTTCTCCAGAGTGGCTGTTGGCAATTTCCATCCCGCCCATCATCGTAGCAAGGCTCCCGTTTCCTCCATGGCCTGCCCTGCATTTCTGGTTTTGACACTTTATTCAGCATGGCCCTTTTGACCGATGGGAAGCGAGACTTCTTTGTAGCGCTGATTTGCCTTTCCAGGTTGCTTGGTTGGCCAAAAAGGGCGTATGCGTTTTTTCCTGAATATATTCAGGAAAAAACGCATACGCCCTTTTTGGCCAAGGGCATCTTGTCGAGGTTTTGCCGCTTTTCCTGTGCTTTAAAGGCGATTTGAATCTCCCTCCTGAAATCTGTTTCCTGCAATTCTGCCTTGCTTTCAAATCCTCTTGGTTGCCTTCCCTCAATATATTTGTGGACGAGAGTGATCATTTATAAGTCTGCAGGTTTGTGAATTGCAGTGCCCCTGAGCTCCATTTTTCAACTCGCTTTCTT